>NC_081178.1:6617253-6917253 GCF_012432095.1 Onychostoma macrolepis | reverse complement strand
TTTGAAATAAATAAATAAAATAATATAATAATAAAATATAATAAAGAAGAAAAAGAAAGAAAGAAATCCTTTGCATTAAAATAAAACAAAATAATAAAATAAAATAAAATAAAATATAATATCCTTTCTATTAAAATAAAGTCAAATAAAATACCTTTTACATTACATTAAAATAAAATATCCTTTCCATTAAATAAATAAAATAATAACATAAAATAAAATGTCCTTTCTATTAAAATAAAACAAAACATCCTTTCCATTAAAATAAAATAATAAAACAGAATAATAAAATAAAAATATTTTTTAAAATTTGTATAATAAATCAAATGTAATTCTTTTAAAACAATAAACAGAATAATTAAACAGAAAAATAAATAAAACAAAATAATAAATAAAATAAAATAATTTTTAGTGGCTGATTTTGATGTTATTTTTTTGTTTGTTTGTTTTTTATCTACAAATGAATGTGGAGGTGCATGTGCTTTTAAAATCTATACACACCAAATGTAAATGATGCAAATGAAGCCTTAAAATCAAATTTGCTCTGACAAGTCTTTGCAAATCCCTGCTGTAGTCTGACACAATTATCCCGAAGTAGCGCCAACAAGATAATGGCAGCGGCCGTTCGGGCCTCAGGAGTGAGAATGTGATTAAACAGAGGTTGTTCTCGCTGTTGCTTTAGGGGGTTGAATATACTGCCTGCAGAATAAACAAATGCTTAGTTTAACTGAGTGGCCTTTAACAGAGGAGCTTCCTGGTTTACGATTTGGCTGTTGGAAATGTCACGGTAAAACTGTGGTGTCTGCTCTTGTTTATCTGACCATCTTGAGACGCTCAACACTGAAGCAGGTTTGTTGGCCCTGTGCTTTACGGGCTAGTTATGGGTTGGCCTTTCCGTTCTTGCAATTTCTCGCACGCTGACTTTTAAAAGCACATGACGGATAGCTTTGTTACCGCTGCTCCCAAAATAAGCCGAAAACGTATCGCTCAAAAGTTTTCTGTATTAAGCAAATAGGCTGCTAGAGCATCAAATGGATTGCAGGGGCTCCGCAGACCTCCCAGTGAACCCAAGCCCTGCTGCTACAGATTTAAATTATGCCACACATCAACGTGAAGCGGCTTCTCTCTCCGCTGCATCTGTCTGAGAGCAGTCTGGAAACAACAGCAGATCAGGCTGCAGACAAGACGGCCGGGACAGCTTGATCCAAATGTTGTTTTGAAGTTGTTAACCTTTTAAGGGGACTATGGGAGAATTTTCTGCCTTTTATATTTCAGATTCAATGAGACTAAGTCTGTGTGCGCCACACTGTGGGACATTAAGGAGAGCAGAAAGCCTGTTTTATGGGGTATTACCAGCGTAATAGTTCATCTGTCAACTTTTAGAAAGCAGCAAGTGCTTCTTTTTGTAATGCGTAGATGCAGATTGCTACCAAAATGACAGAAGTTCAACAACATGACTGGTAGAATGTAAAGTCACTGAACATTAAATCAAATGGTGTATTTTAAGTGTATGCAGACTATAAAACATGATGTTGTGCCCTTAACATAAACATTGTTCTATAATAGTAAGTTTAACCCTTTAGAGTCTAAATGAAATGGCATTCACAATGCATTTAATTTCCATAATGGGACAAATTTCAGAGTAAAACAGAACATTATGTGGGAAATTTAGACAGGAACTTGATTTCATTTTTAAGCATTTAATTGGACTCAATCTCTAATCAATGGAAAATATGTTTGCAGAGTAAAGTCAAATAAAATAAAAATAGTTGTGACTCAAGTGCTATTAAAATTAAAACTAAAACAAAAACAAAAAAATCTGTACTTGGAATAAAATAAACGGTCACTGAAAATAAAAAACTTATAAAAATTACAAAAACAATAAAATTACTTAAACTTTTACAAAAATGAAAATGAAAAATATAAAAATAAACATTAATTCAAAATACTGATAAAATATTTTTCATAGTATTTCAATTATACTAAAATAGCATTGGTTGTGACATAAAAGGTTAAAATAATTAATAAAACCACATTTCGATATAATGTCATACTGTCAATATAAAGTCAATTATTATTATTATTTATTCTAAAATGGAAAAATGCTTGCACAGTCTTAAGAGGAAAGGAAAACATATTTTAGAGGTGACATTTATTTATAGCATTTTTGCTATAAAAAAATTGTTTAATTGGGAAAGTGTGCACAGAAGAATAGTAGCATTTATCACAATGTTATAAAATAAGGTTGTCATTTTAAGAGTTAAGAGCCATTCTCAGTCATTCTCGAATCCAGAAAATGACGCAACACTACAACCACAACAAATCGAAGATGAGCCGCCTTTGAGGGCATCAACTCAAGGGTGCGACAGCATCTGTGTGATTTATATGCACGAGGTGTGGAACAACAGGAAATGGGAGCTGTCCATCTCATTTGATGCCCATTGATTGACCAGAGGGCAAAATCACTTTCTCTGTGAATATGACCTGAAAAACGCAAGTGCTCATAATAGCAGCACTCCTCTGTTAGCTATAATCAGCTGCTACACAGTAAAAAAAAAGAAAACGTTTTGCAAAATGTTACACATAAGATAAGGAGCTTGTTTTAAGCATTCACAATAATAAAAAAAAAGGCTCAATCATCAGCATAAATGGGGCCATTTTTCAGCCTGCATGTGTCAGTGGGAGTCAACTGGCCCTCAGTCTACAGCAACTCAATATTCAGATTAACTGTGCTTTATTCAGTGATTTAAATGTTTCAGTTTCTCTCTTAAAGGGATAGTTCACTCAAAAATGAAAATTCTGTCAACATTTTCTCACACGTTGTTCCAAACCTGAATGACTTTTTTCTTCTGTGAAACACGAAAATGTTCACACCATATGCACCATTTATAATATACTGTATATCTAATTCTAATAGATATATTTTATCATATATATTTATAATTTATATTATATTTATATAAAATATTTTTTCTAAAATGTTTTAAATTCTACAAAAGGCACAGAAAATCTAAAAATATTATCTATAGAATACTTAAAACATTTTAAAATGAATGTAAATTATGCAGATAAAAGACCAGCTTTTTAAGGCAGAAAGAAAAAATAGTAATATAATCAAATGTGGTAATTAAGTTAATAAAATATTTTTAACATTGAATAAATATTTGAAGTTAACATGGTAACTTTAACAAATTAATTTTCTCAAATTTACTGCAGACACCAAAACACCCTTTTGTGGCCCCTCCTGGGGGGTCCCAGGACACTAAGCTGAAAACCCCTTATATGGACTATTTTTATAGTGCTTTTCACCACAAGCGTCCATCCTTAGCTTAAAAACTCTCCTAAATATGTATATTCACATTCCATAGAAGAAGAAAACTAGAGTATTTTATTTGTATTTTTTTGCATGAACTATTCCTTTGATTCGTTTCAAGTGAAGCGCACCGTCTTTATTTTTACCCATGCATTCTTTGTAAATCTCCACTACTGAACAGCCAAAATTTTTCTGGTTATTTAGATGTTTGGGGTTCTGTGGGAATGGAGGTTGCTTTGTGCGCTTTCTCTTTCTCTCTCTCAGTGGCCCAGCTGTTATCTCACAACCATGGGGACGGAAGAAATGTTTTCTCACTCTCTCCTTCTCTCTCTCTCTCTGTGCCTCTGGCAACAGTAAACTCACCTTCTCTTCATGAAATGCTGCTTCTGTGTTTGAGAGGCTGTGGAATTGCTCAGGGGAGCAGCACAGGACTGCAGCACTGCCACCGCGACTTTACAGCCCCATTTTTCACCCGCGCAGAAATAAATGAAGAATCAGTACATCACGCATGTTATAAAAATGAAAGGAATGGAAAAAGATTTCCAAGTCATTCATACTCTAAAGCAGAGAGACAGAGAGCGAGCGAGTGCCAGGGTGAAACTGTCCTCCAGGTGAGTAGTGAAAACAAAGTCGCCTTCGGGTCCTTAAGGCAATTCTTAGAGGCCCCACCCACAAGTGATGATGTCATCCACAAGCATTTGTATCTGGGGTGAAACAGACCCTGCGTCCCAATGTGCATACTATCCACCCTATCTGCCCTAAATAGTATTGAAAATTACTAATATCCCATAGAATTTAGTATGGGTAGTATGCACATTGGGACGCTATTTAGCCCTCTCTTAAAGAAACAGTTCACTCAAAAAATGAAAATTTGCTGAAAATGTACTCACCCTGAGGCCACCCAAGATGTAGATGAGTTTGTTTCATCATCAGGAACAGATTTGGAGAAATTTAGCATTAGATTACTTGCTTACCATTGGATCCTCTGCAGTGAATGGGTGCCGTCAGAATGAGAGTCCAAACAGCTGATAAAAACATCATTATAATCCACAAGTAATCCACAAGAATCCAGTACATCAATTAATGCCCTGTGAAGTGAAAAACAGCCTATTTGGAAGAAACTATTTCATCATTAAGGAGTTTTCACTTTAAACTGCCGCTTCAATAGTTTTGCCTGTAAACGGTGCTTGATCTGTGCATATTTCTCTCCTGATTCAGGATGAGACTCATTTTTCACCGGAGAAAGCAATATTGTGAATAGAGGACTTGTTAGACTTGATAAACTGGAGTCATGTGGCTTACATGTGGATTATTGTGATGTTTTTATCAGCTGTTTGGACTCTCATTCTGACGGCACCCATTCACTGCAGAGGATCCAATGGTAAGCAAGTAATGTAATGCTAAATTTCTCCAAATCCTCGGATGGCCTGAGGGTGAGTACTTTTTCAGAAAATTTTCATTTTGGGGTGAACTATTACTTTAAATACTTTTCTCCTTTTTGTATTTTCTGTTCATCATTTAGTTTTTTTTTGTTTTTTTTTGTCATTTTGAAACCACAAGTCTGGTGGGCTAGAGCAAATCTACAGCAGGTCAGAGGGGGAGATTTACATTTTAAACCATTCAGTAAACATCCACCATCCAAAATGGAGAGAAAATGACAAATGAAAGGAAAGTGACTCCATAGTTTAATAATGGAATGGACTTTACACCACTGATTTGTCATCTCAATCATGGCACGTTTTGTTTTCAGTTTGCTTTGTAAGTGAATATCTAATCAATATTCTGTTTCTTGATATTGTGATACATGTAAATACATTTGTATATGCATCAGTTCGCTGACTGAAATCGCTCTATTACCAAATTTAAACATAATACTGTATAATTGACACATAATGCCGTGGGCCTGCGGGGGCGTCCCGTACGCCAGTGCTGAGGGCCTCGAGTTTGGATGAGAAGCCGAGAACTTCCCACTACAGGGCAAGAATTATGAAACCCCTCGCTCACTTTACTAAGGAAACTGAGATACGATGTGTTTGTCTTTGGGCCAAAACACAGCTGGCATCTTAAAATGCCTGCCTAGCCAAAATCAGTTTTAAAAATGCAAAACAAATACTTTTTTTTCCCAAGAAATTTCCATGCTGGACGGACGCAGCCATAACCCTGAGGCCTCTGTTTATTTTAATTTAAAATAACTTTATAAAAGTTATTTGATTCCAGTAAGAACAAATTCTTGTGTGGTGCATGATGCATCATCTCTGGGCTGTGACTAGATGAATCTCGCCAAGAATACGTCTGCATTATTTCACCCTATTTCAGAATAAATAAGACAAAAAAAGAAAGAAAATGAAAGCAATTTTTAGGACATCTGGGATATTTCAGAAATTATTTTTCAGAAAATAAACATAAGAAAATATTTCAAACCAGTTTTAGGAATTTTAGGCCATTATTTCCATGACAATTAAGCATATTTTGTGCTTTTGTGTCTTGACAATTTTACTTGTATATGCATATGAAAAAAATGCATATGAAAAAAAAATGTCCTAATAGTCCATAAAAATGTTTCATTTCATTATCGTGGGTGAAATCTGCCTTGGACATGTTTTCATAATACTTACCCAATTGGTTCTCCTGTCTGGTTTTGTAGCTTCCCTCTGTGGCTCATGGCCATAGGAACCAGTAGCAGCACAGACAGCATCACAATGGATCAGCGGGCAACATGAGGCCACCAATCAACATGAGACATGGGCCAGGAGACAGAGCACTCTGGGAAAGGAGAAGGAGAGGTGAGAGGTGCAGGTTGGTTGGTTCTTGTGTGAGCGTGTGCGAGTGCATGTGGTGTTTCTGTCTCCCTTGTGTGGGTTGAATCAGCTGCAAAGGCCTGTCATGAATTCTGTTTTCCTCCTACTGTCTGTCTGTTGTAACACACTCCACACACTTTAGCCTCGTGGTCTGACCACGTTAAAAACTTGTTTATCCCTTTTGTAAGGAACCAGGCTTTAGTAAGTCAACATGAAGGTTACCTGGATGATATCTCCTATCTTAAAATTTCTTCACAAGTTAACTTGGCGTGGTATGGCACATTTAGGAGCTTCAGTGTGTATCATAGTGCATCAGCACGTTACAACACAACCAGTACACCAGTAAAAATATTTGATATGATATAAATTTGTGATCTTGAGTTTATACGTGTTTTGCATTAATTGAGGTTCATTATATATATATATATATATATATATATGCATATGAATGCATATGCGAACCTGGACCACAAAACCAGTCTTAAGTAGCACGGGTATATTTGTAGCAATAGCCAACAATACATGGTATGGGTCAAAATTGTTGATTTTTCTTTTATGCCAAAAAATCATTAGGATTTTAAGAAAAGAAATTGCTCTCACTGCTCGTTTGATATTGCTTATCATATAATATTTACATTTACATTTACATTTATGCATTTAGCAGACGCTTTTATCCAAAGCGACTTACATTGCATTCAAGTTACAGTTTTTACATTTTATCAGCTCTTGCTTTCCCTGGGAATCGAACCCATGATCTTGGCGTTGCTAGCGCCATGCTCTACTATTTGAGCTACAGGAATATTAATATAAATATTAGACAAAAACTAGGGGCATGTTTTGCCCCCAATATCTTGACTTGTAGGGCATAACTGCATTCATGGAGTTGTTGCCCTGAATCATATTTGTCAACAGTCAACTGTCTGAAATGTAAGACGATGTACAGGTGTGGGGGCGGGGCCAGTGTGTTAACTGCATTAAAATATTTTAATTGCGTTATTTTTTCATAACTAATTAACGTATTAAACTGACAGCCCTAATATAGTATATATTTATATGAGGATAAAAATATTTTTATACATTATATTTATTCATATTTTAATAAAATATTTTCTCCCTTTCTAAACATGTCAATATATTATGTCAATTATTCATATATATGACTGTACAGAGTGTGAAAAAAATTTAAACTCATGAATATATATTCATTTTATGAGCGCTGTAGTTGATGTATTTCCATGGCTTGATGGACAATGACGCAAACTAGGCTGGATCACCTGACAATATCCGAAACCGACCGCACGCATATTACAGACATTAATTTTTACATTTTCAATACACTTTCAATGAAATATCGGCCACTATATTTATAATCCAATATTCAAAATCTAACCAATTTACCTGAAAAATCAATGATACATTGGATAGAGGATTACACCAGGGCTTTTTTAATGTTGGCAAAGAGTGTTACTCTTCAAACAAAGGGAGGGAGTGTGAGGAAAGGGTAGGGGGGAAAAAAGGAAAAAACACATATAGAGAATCAGTGTCATTGACCTTAAATCACTCTCTGGTGTCTCCAGGGAAAGGCCTTTATAAACTAATGGATGAATTGCCTCATTTTTTCACCACGGCACAATTAAGTTGCCTGAAGCGCAGCGTGGCTTTTCCAGCAAGAGCCCCTTTATAGCTCTGAATATGAGGGAGACTTGATTTATTCCGCAGAAAATGTGTGGAATATGAAACGCTTTAGTTGCCGACAGAAAAGGAATAAATATTAATTGTCTCTCATTAAAACGGCGACGTGAGAGATTGTTGTCGTGGAGATGACAGTAATATTTATCATGAACATAAAGATATGATTACGGTCATGCTAACTGACGTAGCCGTGACTGATGGCTTAAAAGCACTGAATGCTTCGAGTTCAGATTGTTCTGAAGAACCAAAACCTTTTTTCTGTCTGTCAGTGACAATTCTCAGTGCGTTTTGTATTACATATTAACAGTGGAATCAACACAACACACATTAGCCCTCATGCTAACCCATATATTTATTTGCTGTAGCTGCATGTGTGTCCCTGATGAACAAAAAAGGACAGCTTAAACCAGTCTCAGCTCTTGTACTGTACTGTACTGCTACATTTCAGACCGGTCTAGTTTACCGGTTTTAGAGGGGTTTTGGGCACTGACCAGCATCTAAAGTTAGACCATCCTGGAATATATTATGGAGCAACAAACTGACGTGTAATTTGTTTCATTCATACTCAACACCGGAGGGCGCCCTCACACAAAAAATTCCACTAGTGCGATTCATAAGAGTAATAAAACAAACGACTTTCCAGGAAATCCCTTACATGGACAAAGGCATCCAGCTGTTGCTGCATGTAGCTGAATAAAATGTTTTGTACAATCAAACATGGTGAGAAACAGCATGCGATTACTACAGTATATGGTTTATCTGTGTTCTTAAAGCCATCTCAGGTATTTTCATATGGATTATGGATTATGTGCTAATCGACATAGCCTTTACGCAAGTTTGGAGTAAAAATACATAGTTATTCTCAGATATTGTCGTAGCATTTTAGTCTGTTTAGTGTAATTGCTCCTTTTGTATGCAATGGTATATATGAAATCTCACAAATGATATCAAACACCCAAATATCACTTAATTAGACTTATTTTCTATTTAGATTGACATTTTAGGCTTGATTTTCTAACAGGATCTGGCGACACTGAGGCTAGTTCGCTGACAATGAAAATCAAAAGGTAGGCCTATATGCAACAAAAGCCCCAAACTTCTAACACTTATGGTCAACATCATATAACACAGTATACGTAGAAAGTCAGACAGGAAACAGCTTCCTCACTTTACCTGCCTTAACCACACACCAGACCAGATCAAACAAAAACCCACTTATTGAAAATGAAACCAAACAAAGCAAATTCATTTCATTAATGCTACAACATCTAGACTGAAACGAATCATGACGGATGATTTAGTCATGAAAAGGAAACCAAAAAGCCCCTCTATGATTGACACGATCCTTATTTGTACATGTAAAAACCACCCAAATCCAATACATACAGATAAGGAAAGAGACAGACAATTATGGAAAGCCACGGTGGCGTGAACGCCGATTTAATATTCCACTTCAAATAACAACTTCCGCCTATGAGAAATGGCTATTTGCACAAACGGAATGAAGCATCATTAAGACGGAGGTCAGGCGACGCTGTTCATTCCTCCACAACATAACAAGTACGCAGCTCCGAAAATACTTAATGAACCATAAATAGTGATCTAAAGAAGCTTCCACGTGACTCTGCAATGTGTCTGTGGGCTGTTTACATCTTGCCAAGGGTCAGCTCGCTATTCTCACCCTGAAATCTGGTGTTCTATAGCCTTTTTTTTTCTTTTGCTTTCTCTTCGTCTTCCTTTTCGCCTCTTCTGATTGTTTGTTTGTTTATTTGCCTTCTCTTTTCGACTTCCCAATATATTCTCTCTCTCTCCTGCTTGCTTGCTTTCGCTTTTAATATAATAGAAATATGACGTCTAAAAAGCACGAGGCTGCCCGCCTTCACATTTTAGCCTGATTCCGCCAATTGTTTAATGTAAAAAAATGTATTTTTCCACGAACGAATCCCTGGGAGATGCATCAGCGAATAGAACCCCAAGGCCACATTGGAAGCCGGCAGCATTAACTGATGGTCTTATTAGCGTTTACAGCCCTCTCTCGTTCTCAGAAGTGCCATGACAACATGTGTACGTCCTAATGGGCATCTGTATCTTTCTATGATTGCTCCCAGTGACTGCCAATCAGCTGAAACGCAGCAAGAGCCTTAATAAGTACAGCGGGCTATTTACCGAGCACCGGGAGCGGAGTGACGGATGGGTCATAAACGTGTACCTTTCGGATCCATCATATGGAGATTTCGTTTGATCGCACAAGGGCTGCCTTTATTTGCTCTCCCAAGAGCTACGGGGCATCAGTGTCAGGCCGGAGATGAGATCCACAGAAAGGTACGGATGGAGACGGAGTGTGTTTGAAGGCTTCATGTTTGTGTGTTTTCTAAAAAGGGGAGAAAAGCGAAATGCTGCCTTTGTGTGCATTTGTCGCGCCTTGAGCGAATCTCCTCTGGGCCTGTCATGGAGTTCCTCCGGCAGAACACACAGTTGGTCCTGTGAGCTGCACTATTGATTTGAAAATTACTGGCCTGCATAGTCACACCATCTGTTCTGTTTACTGCAAATGCCAAGCAACATTTCCACAGCGGGCTCTCGTTCTTTACGTGTCTTACGAGCGAGCTTGACTGTTCGCGGTGAAAAGTCGACAAACAAGCCAAGTGGACAAAGTAAACACGCATATATTGAGTGTGTTTGGGGCTGTTTGCTTTTATATTAAACATCTGTGATGCCAATTTTAATGCATAACAATGCAAAAGAAACGCTTAGTCTACATCATGGGTTCGATTCCCAAAGAATGCATTTACTGATAAGCTGCTTTGATAAAATGCATTTTGATTATTTGTGCATAATGTTTTTTAGAACATTCTTTGAGAGTTCAGACACAACGACCATGTTTTTTGGACATAAAACACACACAAAGGGTGAAGAAGATTAAAAGGCCTCACATTCACATGAAGCCACTAAAAAGTGTGTGTAAATGTGCTAATTAGTAGGGATGCATGCCATATTGAGATTTTGGTTGCAAATAACATCTCATTTGGCTTTTTTTTTTAATAAATAAAATATTTATTTCTTTTTAATTTAATAAAAATATGAATGTTTTTGGTTCTAAAAAAGCACAAGACTGACGCCTTCGCATTTTAATCTGAGGCGTGTCAAAAAAACAAAATTTTTCATGAAAAATGATGAGATGACTCAGTGAATAGGAAAATAGTGAAGATGATTTAAAAACGGCTCATATTTGAGGTCACTAAAGAGTGTGCAAATGTGTTAATTAGTATAAATGCATGATATATTCATGTTTTTAGTAGGATTTTGTAAGATTCAACTTATTTTTAGTTAAAAAAACTAAGCTCTTGTTATGTTTTTCTAATCATACATTAAAATGTTTTAAAGCATGTAAAATTCTAGAATTGAGATGTTTAAACAAAGACAACAATACTGTACATGTATAATAATGGCCATTGGTTTGTTAACAGATTGTTTAATATAATAAAAATAATTATTATTGATGGTCAACATTGGTGCATCCCTACTAATTAATATGAAGTATGCAATGCATACAGCAAAACATGCAAAATAAGTTTTTTTAAAACTTGTTAAATTTTCAAATGAAAAATAAATAAATAAATTTAAAAAATATATATATATACATACAAAATTCATAAATACAAGTATATATATAAATTACATTAATTTAGTGTAATAACATTTAATTATTAAGTATTTTATATATCTATAGTTATAGTTAGTATACAGTAAAACTGCAATGAATATATAAGTATATATTTTTTGTTAAATTTCCAATTAAAATATATTTAAATCCGTGAAACAAGGTAAATTTAAGCAACACTGCACAAGACAGGCCTATCATAGTTTTCAGAGACTTTATCTTTAATGTGCCTTACAGCAATTTAAGTTAATAACAAGTGAAAAAAGTCTTAACATCTTAATTTTCAAGTAAATTCATCTTGTTTTAATGATTTTTAGATGTTTTTAATTAGATGTTTTAAGTCAAAGACTAATTAAAAACTCATTAAGAACTCATTTTTAGCAGCGTAGAGACCAACACTGTCTTAAATCATGTTATAAAGGTAGGCCACTTGAAAGTTCATGTTCTCTATGTAGCACACACTCTTGACCGCGTGTTATGCAAATATGTCGTTTGTGTGTGTGTGTGTGTGTGTGTGTGTTTGTGGACGTGTGTGTCGTCTCTTGTCACTCTCTCTCTTCTCGTGCCCCCTCCTCCTTTCAGCAGCAGGCTGGCTTGTTATCCGCTGGCGTGAGGCGGAGTGTGACAGCGTGATAATCTGTGCAGATATGTGCCGCTGACCCCGAGATGTTCCTGCCTGCTGAGAATTCTGGGGGAACTCGGCCGTCTCCCACTCTCTCTCTCTCTTTCTCCGGCCCTCTTTTTCTTCTGCTACAAATATTCCAGCGGACATATGCTTCCCCAGTTCACTGCAGAGCTTATGGTGTTTGTTAGGCCGACACATCCGGGCTCAGTGTGTGTGAAAGTGATTTGATCTTCCGCTCTGGAAGCTTCATTACCTGGGTCACAGTCCGACTCTGGGGCTGCGAGGTGTGATGCTGGATCTCCGGCAGGTGTGTGAAGATCCGGAGCGTCATTGACACCAGGCCTCACTGACTTCATCTGACACAAACAGGAAATGCTCCCGTCCTGAGAAATGTGCATCCATGTGACAAATCTGGAGACAAACAAGGAAAATTATTTCAGTCCCACTGCATTTGTCTTTCTGTATTAGTACAAGTTTTCCACGTTTGAAAGACGGGGCCAAACCAGTCTAAACAGGTTATTAGTGGGAATTCCAGCAGGTACACCTGGATTTGACCTGGTAGACCATCTTAGCTACCAGCTACCATAATTCAAATCCATTTTAAACTAATATGACCTGTTTCACCACCAAACAGATCAATCTGTTTAATAACTAACAATATGCACATATTACATAAAATGTGCATATTATATATAATGCATTTAATTGTCAGCACTGAAATTTTAATTCAGTGTGAAATTATTGGCTTTCTCATCCTTACCAAATGTACCATACATATACATGAGGACAAAATATGGATAAAAACATAATAATATCACTTTTTGGATGCTAACATAAATAACATTTGAATATGGTAATCAAATAGTAGGCTACCATCATAGTACCATAGTATAAGCCATAACAAAATATTGAGAGGGAGAGATTTGATTATGGTAATGCTATTGTGTTTATGGACAAACCATGCAAAGAAATGTGCTTTGGACACCAATATGATATATTATTTATTATAATTTTTTTGATCAGGGACAATACACATAATATAAAATCAACGTAAAATGTGCCAGATTTAGCCCCAGGGTAAGTTGATTATTTAAAAAATCAAACATAATTTCTAACACTAAAATCCCTATAAATGTTTACAATTTTGATTTGACAACCAAATTAATCAATTTTTTTTTTTTTTTTTTTTGAGAAACCACAATTGTTTTTATATGGTACCATATTATTATTATTTTTAAGCACCTTACAGCATTTAAAAACCAGTAAAAGTATACCATTTAAAAACCAGTAAAAGTAGGCTACTATGATATATATCAAAGTACCATGGTATTACCATCTGGTACCATAAGTGAACCATGTTACCGCTATAGTGCTTTTTCATAGCGCCAGCAGCCCAGCATCACATTTCACACATTTCTCTAAAACATGAGCTGAAACTGGCATAAAACACTCCTGAAGACACAACACGCCTCTCCAGAATAAAGACATATCCAGAGCTCCCTCTTGTGGCCACCAGCTGTGTCTGACAGCAGGTTAAATAAATCCCCTCCCATCCTCCTGAAAAGAATGAAAAGGAGGACTGGAAATCCCCCCTTGCTCCAGCCCTGCTGAAATGCCAGACATCCAGAGAGAGGCTGCGCCTGCACCTGAGATCCACATTACAGTACCTCCACAGACTGCAGGCTTTACCCAACATCTGTCCACTAATCACACACAGATGACAGTAATGTTAATTAAAGTTAATGTAATCAAACTCCATCCATATGGCCTTGTCCCTGATTAGTAAGAAATGCTTTTTATTTTTTTTATCCTGCTGTAACTTGTTAGATTAGCGCCACGCTTCATCACAATGATGTCTGGAACCAAACAACACACAATAGGCCATATTGAAGGACTTTTAAAAGATAAAAGTAAGAACACGCACATAAACAGAAGCGACAAACACATTTCACTTGACGTTGTTATTAAAAAAAGTAGTATGCAGTATGAATGCTGTTTTTTTAACAGTGTATTATTTTAGATGTAACGTAGGTTAACTTCAATTATTATTCAGTAGTTATTTTTAAAATACCCTCTAAATATATTATTTCAACCACTATATATATACACACACAAATTATATTGACATTATGTTGTTACACTAAATTAATGTAATTATATATATATATATATATATTGCTCATTTATATAATGTCAATAATAAATTAATAAATGATTAAAAACAAATATATATATATATATATATATATATGTGACCCTGGACCACAAAACCAGTCTTAAGTCGCTGGGGTATATTTGTAGCAATAGCCAAAAATTCATTGTATGGGTCAAAATTATAGATTTTTCTTTTATGCCAAAAATCATTAGGATATTAAGTGAAGATCATGTTCCATGAAGATATTTTGTAAATTTCTTACCGTAAATGTATCAAAACTTAATTTTTGATTAGTAATATGCATTGCTAAGACCTTCATTTGAACAAATTTAAAGGCGATTTTCTCAATATTTTGATTTTTTTGCACCCTCAGATTCCAGATTTTCAAATAGTTGTATCTCGCCAAATATTGTCAGATCCTAACAAACCATACATCAATGGAATTTTAGACTGGTTTTGTCGTCCAGGGTAACATATATATATATATATATATATATATATACGTTGTTAATGTAATTTTCTATATATATATATATCGCTCATTTATATAGTGTCAATAACAAATTAAGAAATAATTATTAACAAAGAATTATATATATATATATATATATATATATAATATTAATTTAGTGTAACATGTATGTATATATATATATATATATATATATATATACACGTTGTTACACTAAATTAATGTAATTTTCAATATATATCGCTCATTTATATAATGTCAATAACAAATTAATAAATGATTAATAACAAAGAATTGCTATTTTTAATAAAACAATAATTATAAAAAGTTATTTTTATATTTATAAAATGCAATAATTAGAATCTAAAATCTAAAATTCTATTTTTATTTTATAAATTATTTTTACTTTCTTAATGACAATTATTGATAAAAAATGTCACATGCTGAAGACTCTAGGCTACCATTTGTTACCATTACTTTTTGTTACTTCATTTGTATTTTACATTAATACTCTCCTACAAAGGGAAAACAGTTCAGTTCCATATGGGAATATATACAGTATATACAGTATCCACGTCATGCTGATTTTTATTTTAAAAGAAACATTCAGGAGAGTTTTAGAGCTGGAAATACTGATTTCTTTTACGCTACACATCAACCAAGGCTTTCCACAACTCAAAGCGACAACCAGTGTGGATTACACACGGCCTACGGGTTACAAGCTCCCGATCGCCTACCATGAGAGGGTTTGCCAGGATTTCTGCAAGGACGCCCACTCTGACTACAGAAAATATAGTGCATAACCGTGTAAATGAAAACTGAAATCAGTGAAATGCAATTACGGCTAGAGAGAAACAAATAAACACATCCTGTGTGGCACGTGTGTTCAAAGCAGCCGAGCAAGGAGATTTATGACACGGGTGGTGAATTAGAGCAGCCTCGAACCGGTGGCCTGTTGAATCGACCGTCCATTTATTGGCCATAGAGAAATGAGCCCAGCTCCCCTCAAGCTGTCAGTAAATTTAGGACCTCAGTGGGACTGTAAAAGACTGTGTTGCTTGTCATTGTGTCATTAGACCATTATGAGCCTATTTCACTCCCCTTTTTGGACCGAGAGGTAAAGATGTCTTCGCTTACATCAAACCTACACTGGTGGATATAATGCTGAATCAAATTCAAAAGGGGTTGATAAGATATTTTAATGCTGATTAAATCTCTCTAAATGTCATCAAGGCTGCATTTATTTGATAAAAAATAGAATAGAAATATTGTGAAATATTATTACAATTTAAAGTAGCTGTTTTCTACTTTAAAATGTAACTTATTTCTGTGATGCAAAGCTGTATTTTTAGCAGCCATTAGGCCTACTTCACTTTTCATTGTCACATGATCCTTCAGAAATCATTCTAACATGCTGATTTGACGCTTAAAAACATTGATTATCAATGTTGAAAACTGTTGTACTGTTTAATATTTTTGTTGAATAGAAAGTAAAAAAACAGCATTTATTTATTTATGCATGTATGTATTTATTTATTCAGTCAGTCACTTTACTAAAAGTCATATTGATTTACTTAATTTTTTATTTTATTTTATTTTTTACATTTTTGTCAAGTTAAAATACCTTCTTCCAAATAAGAAATCTGTAAGGTGAAATTACATGAAAATTATAAACTGACTCTGTTGTGCATTCAAACCAACTTGAGCAGACACTGCAACATCAGTTCAACCAATAGTGTGAGTTTGGGGGCGGGACTATCTGTTTTGGCTGACCAACAGCAGACAGGAGGCGTGTCCTATTTGAGCAAGTCCACTTCAAAACACTTCAGCTTTAATGTTTGACAAATGCATTCTAATTAATTTTTTTCCACTAAATACATTATCTTTATTGAATCATAAGCACTTTTATTTTAAGCCCTTTTCCCTTGTTTTCTCCTGTTGCATTTTCTACGGTCAAGGCAAAAGAAGGCATAGCCAATCTAGGTCGGGTCGTTTGTTTGCATGCTGACAAGATGAGTGACAGATGATTGACTTCTGCGATTGATGTTCATTCCGTTAGTGCCACGTGGCCGGTTCCTCAGCTGGGCTAATAATGCCTTCAATACAATCAATAGATGGGAAGATATTACTAAACAAACATCTCTGTTTACCAAGGAACAGTAAAACAATCACCGCAATTTGATTTTTCGGTCATTACTGCAAATGTTCTTGTCTCTGCTGCTCGCTGACGGTAATGTGAAGATTTAGAGTAATTGGAATCGATGAGCACGTCATTGCACACAGAGTCTGTGTTCAATAGCTTTTCTCAACAGACTAGATCAGCAGCCGTGGACGCTCACCACACACGTACTAGCGGATTACGAGATTGCGCAATTGCCGCAAATCACCAGAAATGTTCAGTAAAGAGCAACCAGACAATTAAACAAAGCAAACATATTAAACGCTTCTAACTGGCCTCCAGTAGACCAGTGAAGTAGGTCATCTGAACTTTTCAATTAAAAGGTTTTATCTCTATTTTTTTTTTTTTTTTTTTTTAAATGTTCACCCAAAAATAAACATTTGCTGAAATTTTACTCACCCTCAGGTCATCCAACATGTAAATTAGTTTGTTTTTCATCAGATCAGATTTGGAGAAATTTAGCATTGCATCACTTGCTCACCAATGAATCCTCTGCAGTGAATGGGTGCCGTCAGAATGAGAGTTTAAACAGCTGATAAAAACATCACAATAATACACAAGCAATCCAAATAATGTCTTGTGAAGCAAAAAGCTGCACGTTCGTACAAAACAAATGCATCAAGACGTTTAGTGAGTCCTCTATTCATAAAATTGAGTTCGCCAGTGGAAAAAGTCATCTTGTCTGAATCAGGTGAGAAATATGCACAGATCAAGCACCGTTTGGCCAGAAGCAACAATTTCACTTTAAAACACCTTACTGATGGATTTCTTTCGTGTAAATTACTTGTGGATTTTTGTGATGTTTTTATCAGCTGTTTGGACTCTCATTCTTTTTTTTTTTTTTTTTTAAGTTATAGTTTTGGTGCGCTAATGCCTTTATTGTTGATAGAACAGTGGAGATACGACAGAAAAGCATAGGGCAGAGAGAGAGGGGAGCAGGATCGGGAAAGGATGTTGAATGTCTGGAATCGAACTCGGGTCTCCGAAGGCGCAGTTGCTCTACATGTCGACACACTAACCACATGGACTCGCATTCTGACGGCACCCATTCACTGTAGAGGATCCATTGGTGAGCAAGTGATGTAATGCTACATTTCTCCAAATCTGTTCTTGAACATCCTGGATAGACTGAGAGTACATTTGAATTTTTGGGTGAACTAATCCTAGTCTAACTGTTCTGAAAGTCTTTTACATCCTTTTAAAGAAATCCTTCCTTAAATTATAAGACAAACATATTCATTTCAAGTTCAAAAGGTATGCGAACGCCAGAAATGTTCAGCAAAGAGCTGCCAGACAATTAAACAAAGCAAAATGTTTTTATCTGCCTCCCGTTGGTCTCAACAGTAGCAAAGTAGGTTGTCTGAACTTTTCAAACAAAACGTTTTATCTCTAAAATGTATTTGGCTCAAGACTGTCATCTCCAATGACCCTTAGCGCTGCATCAGGAAGGGAAAAAAGGACAGAATAAAAGCGAGAAGAAAAAACGCGTTTCCACTCAGTCGTCCCGGTGTCTAACGTGCTGGCTGCACTGATGAGCTAATAAAACCCACCAAAGTTTTGGACCATTTCTGAAGATGATTGTGTGTCTGTAGATGAGGCTCGGTGCTGAGTGTGACACTAAGATGCCCCGGCTCATTAGGGGGTGGCTTCTCTCTCCTCCTCCCCCTGCAGGAGGAGGGGGCCGCTCCATGCCCGGGCCCCCATTTATGACTCCCTTTTGTTTCTTAATGTTCAAAATCGATTAAGAGATGATCGGGCCCGGCAGCTAATTAAAAAGGAGCAGGTGCCAGAGTGTAAACAGCCGTGGCGCCAGGAGCCGACATAGAGCGGCACAATTATTCATCCCGAACGCTCAGACCTCATAAAGGCGAAAAGGCGCAAAGACAGACTAATGGAGACTGACTCACCCTCTAACACACTCACATTCTCTCTAAGAGTCTGGAGCAGTGCGAGGCAAGACGCTTTAAATGACGAGTGACGAGACTGAGGGAAAAACATACGCCTCTCTGGGTAATTCCTACTAGCCAATATATTGTCGAAATCTCATCGTATAATAAATATGATAACGTCTTAAAGAGATAGTTCACCTAAAACTTTATATTCTGTTATAAATTACTCAACATCATGTCCTTCCAAACCTGTATGACTTTCTTTCTTCAGTGAAACACAAAAGAATAGATGCTGAAAAATGTCTTTGTCCATATAATGAATGTCAGTTTCAGTTTTTGGGTGAACTATCCCTTTAATATACTGTATAATATATACTATATTTACTATACTATATTTAAAGTTATGACATGAAATTATTTAATTTGCTTTTATCAAAAAATCACTATTAAGTGAATATTAGTATGATTTTAAAATATTTTTAAATGTCCAGGTGCTCTACATCTTTGCAATTTATTTATAAACTGGCATTTTATTAAGAAATATACCAGGTGTTCCGTTCTCTCTCTCTCTCTCTCTCTCTCTCTCTTTTTTAATAAAACATCTTTTCTTGAGAATTTTTGATGTAATCTGTAAACCTCAATACAGGGTCATCTGAACGATCTGAAAAGTGGTCAGGGCATATTATAAACATTACATATTTTATAAAAATTGTTATTTAACAATTACATTACATAATAAACATTAAAATTACTTTTAGGCAAGGTATCATTTAATAGTCTTAAATACTGAAAGACCTTATACATTTCTTAAGTTAATTTTTTTTTAGTAAATTCAATGATTTTTTTTTGTTTGTTTTTTTCAGTGCAGGAACAAGATTATTATAGTTAACTAAGACAAAAACTTGACTTATTTGAAATAAATAACATTAAATACATATATACAGTGATGGCCCTGGTATTTTCACCAGCTAAAAATGGTTTTAAGTCAGTTATTTCTATCTTTTACTGTAGTGTGTCAGTAGGAAATATCAGTTTACATTTCCAAACATTCATTTTGCCATTAAAGGTAATTGATAAAGAAAATCTATTTATGACATTATTTTTGACAGCATCCTCATTTTACAGCATTTTTTACAGTGCTGTAGCTTTGCAGGTAGGTCTCTTGAAGCATCTTGGAGACGTTGCCACAGTTCTTCTGGATTTAGTCTGTCTCAGTTTGTTCTGTTTCTTCATGTTACTCCAGACAGACTGGATGATGATCAGATCAATTCTCTGTGTGGAGCACTGCCTGTTGTCAGACAAAAATCTCACTGGATTACAATTAATGGCAAAATGAATGTTTGGAAATGTACACTGATATTTCCTACTGACACACTACAGCAAAAGATAGAAATGACTGATGACTTAAATGACCATTTTTAGCTGGTGAAAATACTAGTTTTCTAATCATTTTGGCCACCACTGTAAAGATATATAATCGATTGAGCCAGTTCATACAGCTTAACAAGAGACGCACACATAAACACAATAAACAACAGCACTTTGGAAATGTGAGTTTGCGTGTTTTTTATACTGTCTCCATCTCATTATAGCGGAGTTATAATAAGAAACAATGCTACCCCGCTGGGCCGGCACATGTCACTGTGTTACCACAGCTATCTCCATCTTATTGACAGACAAGAGAAGGGACATGAAATTTCATTAAAGTGTAACATAGCAGAACATAAATCAGTGCCTTTGAAAACACACATGAGAGTGATAGACAATGGAATCACTCTCTTTGACATGTGAGTTCAGAGCCGCACTGGGGATACTGGGGGATTTCAATGGAGCCATCAAAGAGAGTCATCCAAGATTTGTGGCCTTTCATGTGTCCCAATGGCAGCACCACAGCGCTAACTGTGAAATTTAAACGGGTTACTGTATGCTGCCTCTGAGTCACTTTAAATTAAGGCTTCTGTAAGGATGAAACTGTCGGAAACGCAAGAGTGTCGATACTGTGGGGATGTGTGCGATGACTCTTTTACTTGGCCATTCAGTCTCTGTGTGACCTGTACTCAAAGAAACCATTAAGCAGGCTGAGTTTACAAAATTCATACAGAGTTGAAGAATCAGCCATGGTTTTCTGAGACCACAGTAAATGGTTCTTAATGGCAATCTGAAGCCATTTACGACTCGGCTCAAAGGCCAGCGCTGAAGGACAAACTTTGGAAAATGCTTTTCGAGAAACCTAACAATGTCACTAAGCTCTTGTAATGCACAAGGACAGGTTCATGCACTCAGAAATAAGTCCAGTCTTTATGCTCGCCATGGCTTTTCAATGGATGCATGCACATGTATATCTAAACATGGACAAACATGACATTCTGTGCTGTTTGCAGATGATACTTATAATTCCGTATGCAAAAAAAAATTATATGCAAATAAAGCAGCATTTCCACCCCATGCGTTCAAAAGATGAAAAGGTTAAAAAAGGAAACGAAAGATGTAACCACTGTGTCTCTATAATTAAATTTAATGAATGCCTGGTTTAGATTGCACAGACAAAAAAAAAGTGTGTGTGTGTGTGTGTGTGTGTGTGTGTGTATATATATATATATATATATATATATATATACATACATACTTCAAAATACAAATGTATCCACCTCGAGCAAATGTATTTATTTATTTGTTTGTTTACTAAATGTTTTTATTAAATAATTTAATTAAATAAAGTTCTATTCATTTTATTCTTATAAAATTATATATATAAAAATATATAATAATATTTAAATTTAAAACTTACTTGAGGTGGCTAAATTATTATTTTTTTAAATTATTAAATAAAATATTATTTATAATTGTTTTTGATAATTGTTTTTTATTTTAATTGATCAAAATATCCAAAATGTGCATAAAACATAAACCTGCTTAAGGTGGATACCTTAAATATCGAAAATGTGCATAAAAACAAACTTGCTTGAGCTCAACAAATTTTTTAAGAAATGTAATTTCTTAATTTTTGGGGAATAATATAAATATAATATTTTATTTTATTAAAATGTTGTGCATAAAAACTTAGTTTTGTAAAGCTACTTCACCTTTGAATTTAATCAGTGCAGCTTGAGAAATTTGGGGGTTTTGGATGGCTAAAATTCCCTTCAGCTCAGACAAGTTCACTGACCAAATTGTCTCTAAACTGTTTCACATTATTTCCAGCAGTAATAGTCGTAAATCTGACCTTTAAAACACTGACAATTAAAAATGCATGAAAGCCTGAGAGGGTGGCTCCTGCGCTGACGGTTCACCCACATAGAGACACAGAAAGAGAAAGTCTGGCTGGAACTCACAGAACGGCACCACGGGGGGTCACAGAAAACGAAAAATAACTTCACACACCGGCGCGGGGTTCTCCACGGTCTCGGTTTTGTCTTTCTCCATTACCGATTGTTTGAAGTAGATAAAACAGTCGGTGTGTAATGGTGGCCTGGCTGACCCGTGTGGCGGCTCCTCTGTCTCTGGCAGTTCCTCAGAGGGGATTGTGGGTAGGAGTGGGATAAATGGTGGGTGACTGCTGGCGAGGTGGAATGTTGGATGATATGAAGCTTTAAAAAAAGAACACGTAACCTTTGATTGTGCTTCCGGCGGATACGCACGCGTGCCAGTATCTTCACGAGCATCTCTGCCAAAGCCTCTCCGGCAGGTCAGATCACAGTGATAATTGACCCAGTGAATCACAAAAGCCTTTATCTGAGACGCAGTCGGAGCTCTTCTCAGATTCAGGTGCATCAAATCCTATTTCAATGATCTGACGATCACAAACACCGCTATCTCCTGCTATCCGTTACACAATCACACGAGGAATCTACAAAACTAAAAAAAAAAGATCCAGTGTTGACAACAATGCTGATTATTCAATGCGCTTCAAATGAAAAAACACCATTAAAAACATCATCTTGGCATCTGTTGAAACAGGAACTTGGGGTAAAACAGTACATTTCAGTTCTATGGAGCGCCATACTAATTTTGTGGACTGAATGAATTCTGAAACAAAACACATTGTTATTTCATTACAAATGCATTTTGTACTCATTCTGTGGAGGAAATTTGCATTTTGATAAAATGCCTTTTTTTTCCACTAAATGGTGTTTGAATACTCCATTTCATGATTCACAAGATCTAGATTGATTTAATTTGATTCATTAGATGGAATTAGGACTGGTTTCCAAATTTGGTTCAATACAGATTTGATCAGATTTGATGCACTGATTTCACAATTCTGTTCAATTTTGATTACATTTGCTTCAAATCTGATTTGTTTTGATGCCATGAACTACTGTTGGGCCTCAACGCTGATTTTGAGAATCATTGTGTTTGGGATTCATGAAGTTCACAAGATTTGATCTGATTCACATGGTTGATTCATCTGAAGTTGGGATAAGAAAATACTTCTCAGTAACAAAGTTCCAAATGTACACAACACTTGGCAAAATGCAGTGTATTTCATATTCATTCTGTCAAGGACATTTGCATTTTGTTTACGAAAGTGGTTTTGTGGATCATGAAATGCAATTTTTTTAACATTTTTAAATGTCCCATTTCATGATTCAGCAAAATCCATTGTGTTCATTAAATGCTTATTCTCTGGATTATATTACGTATTTGTCCTCTTATTTTATGATCCCTTTTATGACCAAAATCTCATTCACAGAGTGGCATTTTGTGACATGCTAAATCACTAAACTGACTATCTAGGTCACATTTTATGTCAAAACCAGAATTTAAAATACACATTTTTTTAGTAAAAATAATATTTTGCATAAAGACAATGAAGCCTAATTATAGTTATGCCTAGATGTTTTACCTTGAAAAACTGCCCTCCTATTAGAGATTAACATTATGATTGTCTGTGTGTGTTAAATATGAACATTAACACATTTTCATGTCGCTCATGACTGATAATTATCCATTTACATAAACATGGCACTAAATCCAGTCAAACATGCACTTAAGCCTTGTGTTTGTATGTGGTATATATGTGACCCTGGACCACAAAACCAGTCTTAAGTGTCAATTTTTCAAAATTGAGATTCCTAAATCATCTGAAAGCTGAATAAATAAGCTTTCCATTGATGTATGGTTTGTTAGGATCGGACAATATTTGGCCGAGATACAACTATTTGAAAATCTGGAATCTGAGGGTGTAAAAAAATCAAAATATTGAGAAAATCGCCTTTAAATTTGTCCAAATTAATTCTTAACAGTAGTAAATTTACAAAATATCTTCATGGAATATGATCTGTATTTAATATACTAATGATTTTTGGCATAAAAGAAGAATCTATCATTTTGACCCATACAGTGTATTTTTGGCTATTGCTACAAATATACCCCAGCGACTTAAGTCTGGTTTTGTGGTCCAGGGTCACATATATGATTTATAAAGTCAGCAAGACTGCACCTGTACCTGACCCCGCGACTTCTACAAATACTGAGAAACATTACAGCATTTCATGGCCAAAGGCTTCATTGGTAGATGTCATACCTGACAAAAAATTAATACCATGTTGTCAGTTACCACGTTTCCACAGATATGCTCTCTGTTTTGAGATGGCCTGTGGCTGTGATAGTCTGCTGGGCGTCTCTTGTTTGCTGTGGCCTCTTTCTTCCCATCATTCCTCGCCAAAGCAGTTTACACATAAGAGTGAGAGCCAAGAGCGGTGACTTGGACCACAGACTATTCAACAAAATCTTGGCATGACCTGGCCTGAGAGTGTCTCACACACACACACACACCTCTTTGGCACAATGGATCACCAGATTCAGTCTCTCACAGAGCAGTACTGCACCACTGATTTCCCATTATTCTATTCTGATTCATCACACTGATTGAATTTGATTCGTCAACTGGAATTAGGACTGGGAACTAGCACTGATTTCCCAGTTTGATTTAATTCTGATTCACATAGTCATGATTTGATTTGATTAAATTCAGATTTGATATGATTTAATGCCAGGATCTAGCTTTGGGTTTATGATTTCAAAACATCATTTCATTTCTGATTTACAAGGCAGTTGTAATTTTAGTATCACTGAGATACTACTATAAATTGTAGTTCGATATTTTGAATTCATTTTTGTTTTTATACCAATTGCCATTTGTCACTGAGTTTTCTTTTTGTTTTGTTTTTTGTCTATATATGTAGTTAATTTTATTTCAGTTTTAGATTTAGTTAAACTAAATGAAAATTAGAAATGCTGCCTTGGCAACTATCCGACATAAAACAAGTTATCAATAATAAATGTTATTTCAGTTAATATTTATAATATTTTAAAGTAAAAAATTTTTTTTATAAATTTTAATTCAGTTCAATTTTTTGACTTGACTTTATCTGATTCACAAGATTGATAAGACCGATTCAGCTCAATGCTGAGTCAGTTTCAGAAAATAGGGCTAGATTTCCTGATTCCATTCCATTCAACTGCGATTCTCAAGGTTTTGATTTGATTAGTTTCAAATTTGATTCACAAGATCTTGATGTAATTAGATTCTAATTCTGATTCTGATTCAAACAGATGCCAGGAACTAGGGCTTGGTATCAAATTTACAAGGTCTTGATCGGTTCAATTAAATTCTGCAATAATTTAATTTGGTGTGACTTGATATTCAGTTACTAGTTTCCAAAATAAGCTACTACAACAAACTCCTTAAGCTTAAATGCGTCATTCCTACAAAAGCATATTTCCACCTGCAGACATGCAGAAGCAGGTACATTTTCTCTCCAGCACAACCACCAGCCATCCTCTGTCCTTCTAGTGCCAAATGGACTGTGAGCGATTGAATAAAGACCAGGGTCTTAATTGAGCCCATTCGTCTAGACTCTATAGCCATTCTTTTCTGTCTAATTACCTGTGTGTGTGTGTGTGTGTGTGTGTGTGTGTGTGTGTGTGTGTGTGTGTGTGTGTGTAGTTGGCTGGAATACAGTTCCCCTGATGAGAATCGTATGAGACACTATACACAATACACACTCAATTGCTCTGAGTGGACCCTTCCCAGAATCAACGCATGCTGCAGTATAAATTTAGCTGAAGTGAATCCAGCATGTTTGCTGTGAAGGAGAGCTGTCTTGCTTTTGTCTTTACAAAGACAGAAATACTGTGAAATGTAGTTATATTTTTGTACTTATGCTTTTACATTTTACTAGACTTTACAGACAGATTCACCATAGTCAGTGTATCTAGTGTTGCGAATTTATCACTTATTGTGACTTTATTGTGCATTACATCATTACGCCAGTAGGTGGCGACAAGTCACTGCATTATGAGGGATTCATGAAGTCATTCAACTGATTCGTTAAAAGCTGAATCATTTAGGAGCTCAAATATATTTGTGTGTAAAATATACAGTTCGTTTAGCAATATGAACATTTTGTTTATTGAACTGTTTTATTAAAGCAGTCACTATATCGTATATATTTGTGTGTGAGAGTGAAGGTCTGCGAGGGAATATTTCGGGAAGGTTGATATGCAAATCAATAAAACGCAAGTTTATACCTTTAATTATGTTTCCTCACACTCACACAGATGATATGTTACAAAAATTCTGTAATTAATGAAGCGTTATAATCTCAGATTCGTAATACATGCCAATATCTCATTGGAACAACGGCGACACACACTACATGATATAATAATAATAAATTTAAATAATAAACAATTTTAAATTCCATTTAAACATCTACTCACCTGTGCGTAGAAGAACTCTATCATCCACTCCCTCATCATTCATTACCTGAAATTTCATCAAAGTATCACCTTTTGCCTCGACAACAAGCAAGCTTCATGACGCATACTGAAAGCTGATTGGCTTGAATGCTTCTCTCAGTGTATCATTGGTTATATATGCGGAAAGAGCAAGATTTGAATTAGCTTAGCATCTTGGACAGAATACAGTATACGAATGAGGCCGTTTATTATATAAAATAGTCATATACTGTAGATTTTATTGTTTTGTATTAGATTTCGGATAAGCTAGTGAATAAATTAACTTTTTTTTTTTTTAGACCATGCTTTTAATAAATAATGTGAACCGCAGGCAGTGTGATCACATTTCACTGTAAATGTCTGATTTTTTTTTTTTTTTTGATGCTGGCGCTCTCTCTTTTGCTTTCATGTGTATGAGTGTGACTACAGCGGGGTCATTATGACACAATGAGTCAGACAGATATGAAGTCTACAGTGTGACATGTTTGCCCCCTGCACTCATAACTCCGCTTAAATATGGGGTGTAAGACGTTACATCACCATAACACGCTGTAATATTGTGTCAAAAGGGCTGAAATGGGCCACTGTGTGTCATACTTAAAACCTTCAGTAGATTATACATCACAAATATAGAAAAAATAGAAAAGGATTCAGACTCACTCTTATTGGATCAGAATAAATGGGATGGCAGAACGCTGATCTGACCGTTACCTGTATCTTTCCACTTCAAGGAACCGCTGAGCACCGTGACAGAATTTCTTACAGTCGCCATCAATAACTCACTTTGCGTGTACATCTCAATGCATTTAACAAGCTGTCAGGCCCGTGTGTGCTGGAGTGGAATAACTAGATGGTCAGAAACAGCTTACCAGTAATTACGCTGGCTAAGGTATAATTTCTATCCACTCTCATTTTGCTTTCTAAAGAGGGAAGGAGTGATAAAAGTGAATTGTAGGAGGTCTTTTCAGGTGGTCTCAGGTGTGGATACATTAGTCCTAGCTCGCTTTGCCACGTTAATAACCAGATTTATAGGCCACAGACTCTCAGAGAGGAAAATGAACAGCATGGAGCTCAGAGGAGACAGCACCTCCTACACATGGTCTGAATAAACCCTCTCCAAAGCCAGGGATCTGATCTCTCACAGGAAAGAGGGTTTGGGCAAAGCCGGAGATTCTCAACCTGTCCAGCTTGCCTGACCCATCACCCCCTCTGTTTAATTTGAGGATTATTTGAAAAAAAGTGCTTTATTGCTCAGGACGGATGTGAGCTTAAAACAGTGGGGTGGTAGAAATACGATCAGACAAAAATGGGAGAAAATGTTCAAATATACCAGTCAGAAGTACAAAGAGGAAACTTTTATTGCACTTTCATATCTCAGGAGACTTAACTGAAGTCTCAGTTTTGTTTGATTTAAAGTTGAAGTGTGGCACTATCAAAACATTGCACAGCAACACTGGCTTAACCAATCGCTTGTGTTTGGGGGCGGGACTATCTGTTTGGCTGACCAATAGCAGGTGTGGGGATGAAACCTGTTTGAAACAGTCATTATTATGGTGGAACTAGTTTTACAGAAATTACATACTTCGCATATATTTCTCAAATTTTTTAAAATTAAATTCTGTAGTGAAAAAAATGGAAACTAATGAGACTGTTGACTGTAAAAGTATAGAACTAAAATAAATGTGCATTGCACTTTAAATAGTTTGCTCTTTGGAAGAATTTGATAACAAATATCAGCGTTCATACTGATTGCAGACAATAAAATAATAGCACAGCAGTGTCATTGACATTAACCAAAACTGTAAAAAAATAAAATAAAGCTACAATAAAATCAAATATAAATATCAGATGAAAAATATTGCACTGGCAATGGCAACTAACGGAAATAAAATACATTTCAATAATAAAATTACTAAAACTAAAACAAAAATAAAGCTTAAAAAATATTTGAAATGAAAATAATGAATGCAAAGTACTAAAATAACACTGTAGCACAGATTGAGACATTATTGAGTCTTGTTCAGATGCATATGAACTTTTCTCAGAAAAAAAAGAATAAGCGATACGCAGACATCTCAATTTGATGCCACTGCTGTCTAGAAGAAATAATTGATATATTAAAAATATCTCATTCAGGTAATGACAATTTACATAGGCTGTGACGGCTGCTGAATTCTGAGCAGGACCCAAAGCTGTTTGTCCTTGTGCATCTCCAGAAAACAATTTAAATGTATGAAGGCTAATGCACTAATATCAATTATAGATGAAGTATTCTAATTTCCAGGCTGTTGGTGTCAATGAGCTTTGCATTCTTTTATCTTTGCTCATTAACCGTCAGCATGAGATAACTATTATTTTTCATTAAAAAGGAAAGTTGAGTATGTTATTTGTCTCATCCCTCTCTAGGTCTTGATATAGTGTTCAGTCAGGTGTAACAAGTGTGCTGTGGGGATGTTTGTGAGGACGGCTGTACTGGAGCAAACAAAAGTATTTGTCAGTCTATCATTACAAAAGTGATAGCTGTATTTCTAAAATCTGATTGGATAAACCACGTTTAGTGTAAAATAGTCTATATATGTGACCGCACATCAATTAAATTCCATATTAATTCTCCAAATTGCTATGTTGCTTAGCAACTGTACAGCTGGACTACATTCCTTGGCGAAAAATTAGTGGTACCTGCTAAAGCAAGCACTATAACTATTGCTCATTCTCAGGGTTTGGAATTTAAACCCCCTAATCCTACGTATTAAACTCTCGGCCTCAACCGTTTGTGCAAAAGACATGAATAATACCCCAAATCATGCACACATTTACTTTTCAGATTTATTTTCACCTGGCAGACAGTGACAAGTGTGAAAAAGAACCACACAGTGACAGACTTACACCTAAGAAGGGGCCGTATCTACAGACCAGACTATCATAGTGCAGTAGCAACCATATGGCAACATGACAAAACAATAAAAAAATATATATTTATTTAGTTTCAAGTGATTAGTATTTTTATTCAGTTTTTTTTTTTCATTTTAATGAATAAATAAATTAGACAAATTGAATATTATTTAATTTGATATTTAATCAAAAAAATATTAATTATGAATAAAATTATTTTAATTGTATAAAAAATTAAATAATTAATTTTCAATGATTAAATAAAAATTTAAATAATTAATTTAAATGTTAAAAAATCTAATTTAAAAAGGTGTTCCTAAACAAATCAATGGGCTCAAACACATCACACTATAGGCAAAATGCCTTCCTATTTTAAAAAAAATCACACTTAATTCAGTGTGGTATGCAATGTGTTACCTATCATTTCTTAGTAAAAATCGTTTCAAAGTAAATCCACACCAATTTTTTACTGTAGCTATACAGTATTATACCAGCTACACTGTAAAAAACTTACCGTGATTTTAACTGTAAAAAACTGTGAAAATGCTACAGTAAAAACCTGTTAAATGGTTAACGGTAAGTTCCCTTAATATATACGGTGAAAAACTGTAATAGACATTTCAGACAATTTTACGGTGAAATATCGTTTTTGGAAGTGAAAAAGAATGTAAAATTTACAGGGAAAAAACGTAAATTGACGTTCCCAGAATTCCCTGCGTTGCATTTAGAATTTTGTATGAATTTGATGTTTTTTCTTTGAAATAACTATGTTTCTTCTTAGTTTTTTCTTATCAGTTATGTTTATTAGGGTTGTATGTTACATCTAATGTTGTTAAATTAATGTTTAATGCATATGTCAGTTTAATGAGTTTCACCATAATGGTGTTTAGTGTTTGTGTGAATGACACTGTGCACCTTATGTTATTATTTAAAAGCTGCTTGTGATGGGCTTGTCATGTGACTTTCTCATCACCAACTGCATTTGGTGGTTATCAGTGTATTTCAAAGGTACAAAACAGATTTCAGTACTTCAATAGGTTGGTATATTAACATTATATCATTTAAATTTAAGTTAAAACCATAAAACCTAAAATGTTGCTACCGTATTTTTTACGGTAGAATTCCGGCAACCACAGCTGCCGTTTTTTTACCGTAAATTTTACGGAATTATTTTTTACAGTGTACAATGATATGGCTACAAATCACTGGATGTTAGTGACAATTTTAAGATTTTCTTTCCATTTTCAAGCTAGCATTGAGCAAAAATGTAAGTCTAATAAAAAAACTGCAGCTTGTTTTAATAACTCCTCTTCTCCCCTCAACTGACATTTACCACACTGGGCTAAATGAGGTGAGTAATATTTTATGAACACAGCTTCCTTTGTAGAAAGATATGGCAGAGGTGGTATAGTTTAACCTTGGTGTGTGGCGTATATCTGTCTCTCTCACACACCCACGATCCTCGGCGGCATACAGAAGACAGCGCTTTGGTACAAACCCCAGTCTGAATTCAGAATGAAGGATTGTGGTCATTCCTCCCTTTAACTCGAGGTCTCTGTGGACGTCGCTCCCTCAGTCAATTGCACGAATAGAACAGTTCTACAAGTCATGTCCGAACCTTGTCTCCTGCTTTCCCACTTTGCTTTTGATGAATATTTAAAGCGCTAGAATAAAAGTGTTGCAGGTAACCAGCAACATTGATTTTCAGATGTGGGGACAAACACACCGAAATTAGATGTCAAAGTCCAGATGCCGATGTTTAAAGTGAAATGTGGCTGTTTGTGTTCCCGACCGAGCTGTGAGAAGGCAGATCCATTTATTCAGAAAAGAGTCGGAATCGGACCATCTTTCATCTCGGTGTGTGTAGAAAGCATTGCATGAGTTTCATTACCTGCAACCCAACAATATGCTAAATCAAATCATTCTAATGAACCTAACGTTGTAATTTGGTTTTGGTGGCATTCCAGCATCACACAGATTTAAGCATATGAAAGGAAAAACATCAATCGAGAGATCAAAACACTGATGATTTCATGCTCACGCTCTGAGTTTGAGGTGGACACTGAGATTTCGTCTTCATGTTGCAATGCATCTAATGAAAACATTTAGTTTCACTGATATTTTCCTAAAAGTCTTTGGCTCATGAGACTAGCAGAGGTTTTTTGGCATGTTGCTAAGGTGTTTTGGGTGGTTTCTAGGTTGTTATGTGATGTTCAGAATGGTCCAAGTTTGAAGAGCCCAACATGAAGTGATATTTATGAGTTTAAAGTCATGAACAGATAAAATGTTGATGTAAAATTCCACTAAATGTACCATTTGTTGTACTCTCTTTTTTCCAGATAATATTTGATTTTTTCACAGTATAAAAGAGTCTTTATACATAAATATTAAAAGCTGCTTTTATATTGTAATTTTAGGAAGGCAGTTCCAAATGGGAACAGCATATCTGGGGGTATTTGGCATAAAGTAGTTTTAAAACTCTATAATTACAATATTCATTGAAGGTCAAAACAAATTAGTTTTGAAAAATAACAGGTAATTTCCTCCTTAATTTTGACTGAGGTTATGCAGGGAAAACCTCATGAAGAATTTTAGTTTATCCACAGACTTCATTAAGAAAGAAACAGTGTCAACTCACTAGAAATTAAATCTTTTCCAGATAATATTTGGTCAAAATAAATGAGGAGAATGTTCTGAAAAATAATAGGTCACTTCCTCCTTAATTTTGACTAAGGTTATGCAATTTAAAATATAACAAAGTTGGGCAGTATTAAACATTTTGGGGATGTTAGGTTACATTTAATAGAGACTATTATTAATTGAATAAGAATCATACTCGTAACTTTAAAATTATAAATATCATGTGAGGTTGGGCTCTTTCTAAGCAAGAAACCACCTTAGGAAACCCAGAACAACTCAGAACATAGAATATGTCTCAGGTCAAGTCTCAGGTCTGAATAGTAGCAGCGCTGTTATTGAGTTTCTCCTTCCTGTCTAGTTCTTTCAAACGCCCTCATTCTCAAGGTATTTACTCCACCACAACGGACACATTGATTTCAAATATGTCTCATGGTTTGTGCCTGACGTTCAATGCATGCAAGGAGCAGTTCTAATTGACAACATCAAACTTTGAGCACTGAATTGATTATGTTGAGATTGTTTAGCAGGGGGCTGAATGACCTCTGAAAATAAATAGATTTATTCGTTTTTGAATCTTAAATATAATTTGATGGATTTGCCTGGCTGGGATGTAAACATTATATTACATTAGGTGAAATGCATGAATACTTTTTAACCTCTTTATGCGTTTTGTGAAAAATATGCTCATGCATGCAGTCTTTAACTTTATTCAGAGAGGAGGAGATTTCTAAAATGTTAATAACAAAATATAAATAATGATATTATTCATTAAATTAAGGTTAGAAAATATATATTAAAATATAGTATAAAATAATAATACATAATAAAATTAATATCCACATAAAATTTATATTGATATATTTTTACAGTATGAATGAGTATATATATATATATATATATATATATATATATATATATATATATATAAATCTTATTTTGAGGTGTGTGGCATCAAAAGTTAGATATTCAATGAAGGTCAAAAATGAGGAGAAGGATTTGAAAAATAGTAGGCAATTTCCTTTTCAATTTGACTGAGGTTATGCAAGAAAAAAAACTGAAATGTTTGATTCGTGGCGGAATTAAAATTACAAAGTATATACAACTTCCTCAGGGAAAACTAGTCCGGTCCAAACAGGGATTTTGTCAGCCAATCAGACAAAATGTTATTTAAACTACTTTCAGGCATGACATCATCTGGAGAAGTGGAGGAGATCTTGGTAAATCTCCCAGGATGCAGTTCAACCCTGCCGCTAGCAGTGAGTTCAAGTGAAAAAGGTCTACGAGAGCTGAAATTCCAGGCCCTCCTCACCTCTCTGAGTTCTCCACCTCTCTCTTTCCTTTCAGAACTAATTGCTGTAATTAATTTGCATGACCTACAGTCAATCCAAGTTCTTGTTATCCCCTGGTCAGGTTATTAGCGAGGTGTGAAATGAATTTACAGCTCTCAGTGGAGGTGAGAGCACAGCAGAATGGTAGCCTGAGACATGTCTCTGCACGACAGAAAATCCGCAACTACCGCAAAGACAAAAGAGCAGTTTAGTAGGTATTTGGACACAGAACAATGGATCGTGTGATCTGATTGGTTGTTTGTGGCACCTGAAAGCATAGCCTATACACTGTAAAAAATGCTAAGTTAACTTAACTTAAAAAAATTGAGGAAACCTGTTGCCTTAAAATTTTTAAGTAAATGATAATTGAAAAAATACTTTTTTTTTTTTTATTATTATTATTTACTTAATAATTTTAAGGCAACGGGTTTCCTAAATTTTTTTAAGTTAGTCAAGTCAAGTCAAGTTGAGCTTTATTGTCATTCCGCTACACGCGGGAGCATACAGTGGAACGAAATGTCGTGCCTCACAGGACCACGGTGCTACATAAATACAGGCAAACAGCAATGAAGTAAAACAATAAGTTAAGTCAACTTATCACTTTTTACAGTGTATAAAAATGAATAGTAGGCTATTTATTATTTTCATCATCATCAAGACTGGATTTTATGGTTAAGGCTTGGTTCAGATCTCCAACTCTGGTGTGCACACCTAAATCGAATTAAATTATTTGCACGAATAGACGACAAAGTCAATGCTAAGATGTGTATAGACACGAATGGCGCGAACTCAGGCTACTCGATTGCAGCGATATTTGCATGATATTCGCCTCAATCGTGTCTTCTGCACAAGTTGAAAAATTTTAACTCAAGCGGAAATTCGCATGATGCATTGTCGCGCAAGCCAATTAAGAACTTATTCACACGTCCGGTTCAATGAAAATTGATGAAAAGCTAATGAAAATTCCTCACACTTTCAGAAAAAATGAGTGACTTTTCCAGCCATTTCTGATTACTGAATAAGGATTCTAAAAAGTTTTGATTTAGATCATTTTGTGAACTAAATCATTAAAAAGAATCCACTCAAATGAGCAACTCAGAGCAATATCTTGCTGATGAGATTATTCCACTCTTTCTGACAAATGCATGACTTTTCCAGGTATTTCTGATTGTTGGATTATAAAATAGTAGTAATAATATAATAATAATAATAATAAAAACTATTTTGATTTAGATCATTAACTGAAATGAAGAATTTGCTTAAAAGAACAATTCACAAGAGCAATATTTAGATGATTAATTATTTTAGAGCAAAGCATAACTAAAATAATATATATTCATAGTAGAAATTGCCATGCTTTTTAGGCCTGGTAAACGCAATTTTAAAATTCAAAATTTCCATGACCATGGGACCCCATCAATTATATATTTAACTTAAGACTATGAAAATCCATGCACTTAATCTTAAACCATTTTTCTATAAATCAATGTGTCAAAATGACATTATTTTTTTCCTAATTAAATTTATAATTACATTTTTATTCATTATTTCTCACTGCTCAGGGCAGGTTGTAAAAGAAGCCCATCTGTTCTCCAGAGAGACGTCATTTCCCTAACGTCATGTTCAAATATTACTCTACCTAGTTTTAGTACAGCTGTATTGGTTATTTTTGCAATCCCAAACAAGAGATGTTTTTCTACCTGGCTCTTCTCAAAGAGGTTACATCTCATGGGTCTCTGGAGAGGGTGGCATCGTCGTGGGATGTGCCAGAACAGCTTGGCGGTGTTTGCTCAGTGTTGGCTGCAGATAGCCAGCGGAGGAGACACAGATAACAGGGTTTGCCAGCATAACTAGTGACCTTTTCAAACACCCCACAGGGGGCAATGCTGGTACCATTCGCTGCTTTTCTCGATCTCTGATGCCCCCTCAAGCCTTGGCGCTTTTCGGACCCCTGATGCTGAGAGAAGACCCCTACTGCTTGCCACAACCAAAGCTGCCAGTGAAGGTCAACCAGGAGAAACCCCAGCATCATTACTTACCATGATACTGATCTGTCAGAAAGATGAGACAGGGTTACATGGCATAATATATCAGTGATTATATATGATACTACTACTTGGTTTATGTCATATCTTTTTCTTTTTTTTTTTGAGAGAGAAGCTTCATGCACCTACTTTGGACACAAACGAGGGGGACAAGACCAAAACAATTTTTTAACTGTATTTATAGAAGCTGGTTTCCACCAAATTGTTTAAATAAATCAAATGAATAAAATAAAGCCACATTCAGAGATATTTACATTACATTTATTCAATTAGCGGTCTTTTATCCAAAGAAACTTTCAAATGAGGAACATCACAAGGTACAAAGCTTGCAATTATAAGGAATAAATGCAATTACAGTGACAGTTTTGATAAATAAAATGCATTAACAAAAAATAGTTGGAACTGTGACAGATTCACAGTTTTGTTTTGTTTATTTATTTATTATTGTAAATCTAAATTGTCATACAGATCTGAGAAGGTATACAAACACACACAGACATTTTGTTTTGTAAATCTAAATTGTCTCAAAAATCTGAGAAGCTACAAACACAAATTGATCTTCTTCTTTGTTTTGTAAATCTAAATCTAAATTGTCTTAAAAAATCTGAGAAGGTACAAACACAAATGGACATTTTGTTTTGTTTTGTGAATCTAAATTGTCTCAAACAATTTGAGGAGATACAAACGTGAACAGATGTTGTTGTTTTTTTGTAAATCTAAATAGTCTCAAAAATCTGAGAAGGTACAAACACAAATGGACATTTTGTTTTGTCTCAATCTAAATTGTCTCAAAAATCTGAGAAGGTACAAACATGCACTGACAAGACATTTCCAATTCAAAGAATCGTTGATTCTTGATTTTCAAGTTGGTGAATTTGTGGTTTAAGAGGAAACAGTGACACCTGCTGTCAAAACAGAACAAATCTATTTAATATCAAACAGCATGTGTCCAAATTTCTCTTATTTTATCAAACCCATCTCTTCTCAGCACTGATCATGACATGAGATGTGATTGGCTGTTCCTGTAGGCAGTAAATTTATATGCAGCATAACTGGTCTATTTAAAGAGTGAGTTTTGGGCCAGTGTATTTGAGTGCTTGCGTAAGAGTCACCGTTCAGTGTAGATTTGAGAATGCAGGTCGACTCTTTCCAGCCCTCAAACAAAGCATAGTGGGTGTGCTGACCCGCCTGTAGCCCCTACCTTTCAAAGGGGCAGTTGGGAATGTAGGTCTGTTTCTCCTGTGGAGCAGCTGACAGGTTCACGGTGGTTCAGTTCACAGCGTTCCCGATTGATCCACGTCACAACATGAGGGCCATGTAGGAACGTGCAAAAGCACAAGACCAAGCCATGCAGGGAAGATGTGAGCAGGAAGACACAGCGAGCTAAAGACAAGGAGAAAGAGATTGCGTTTGAACATTAAAGTGAACATGAAGTCAAAATAGGCTCTATTTCCTTCCTTAATACATGTTTCTGGTCTTTGCTTGTGTATATTATTCCATTAAAAACACAATAATAATATTCTATAATTTGCTCATCCTTTGAAATGTTTCTTTTTTACTAGCATCACCTAGGATGCAAGAAATGTGGAAAATAACCAATGTTTACCAATACCAAAATAGCAATCTGTTGTCAAATAAAAAAAATAATAATAATTTAAAAAAAGTGTTTTCACATGCTTGCAGTAATCCAATAATTCAGATGTTGAGTGCTGAAGGGATGGCATATTTTTTTAGGCCAAAATCCAGAAATGAGTTAGCATTTTAGCACCTACAGCTCCATTGTCCCAAAGTAAATTTTTGTCTTGAAAAAGTCAGTTGCCGAGGCTATGGGACTACAGAGGATTTCAGGGACATTATTAAACATCATCACAACAAACAGGTAAGCTCCTCTACTCACTAGTCGAGTAAACTATTGGGTTTTTGTTGAGGGAACCCAATGCTATCGATGCTATTGCTAACCTCAGGGTTGGGCTAAAAAAAAAAAACAATCACTGGAGTGATATTCAGTAATCCTTCTCTGTTTGCACTGTATTGTCTCAATTCACTAAATAATGAGTCATAAGAATCATTCATTTGAGAAATCGCACTATACTGATTGCTGTATGATTCGCGCCTTAAAGGGATAGTTCACCCAAAAACGAAAATTACCCCATAAATTACTCACCTCCAAGCCATCCTAGGTGTATGACTTTCTTCTTAGACAAATACAATCAGAGTTATATTAAAAAAAAAATGTCCTGGCTATTCCAAGCTTTATAAAGGGAGCTTAATAAAGACCTCTTGAAGTGAATCAATGCATTTTTGTGAGAGAAGTATCCATATTTTGCTAATTGTCATATGTGCACAATCAGAAGTTTTGCATAAACATGGAAGTTTTCCCCATTCAGATTTTGCAACAGGTTCGAATTGGTCTCAAGGATTTGCTGCACTGTCCAACAGAAAACTCTTTGTTTTTTGCCTGCAAAACTTTGCCGAAAATACACTTTGAAAAGGGGACCAAGAAACATTTTATTTTAATACTGCGTCCTGGCAGACAAATGCTCATTCTACAACCATTAAAGGAATTGAACGTCAAAGAAAAAAAAAAAAAGAGTTCCGGTATTTTTTAAATAATGGAACTTGACTAAAAGTCTTTTAACCACTACAACATTACACACTTTCAGCTTTAAGCCATACACTTGCAAGTCTTTCAGTTTAGCTTGTGCTAATTCGTTCTCAAAACCATTGTACAGACAGAAAAACCCACACATTAAATCTCAGGTCAATACTCGTAATAGGCAAATATGTGTTTTCCGTTAGCAGAGAGGGGTTTCCTATAGTGTTGTACAGCGGTCTATAGGCACATTACACACACACTTACCCTCACATCCTAAAGCTTTTGTTATGCATATTAGGGCCATTATGTAGTTGTGAAAAATGTGCAATGAGGGAAGGCAGGAAGTGCAGAGAGCTCAGAGGTATTAATATTCTTCCAGCATCAAAGATATTTCCCTGGAGGGCCCCCTTTAGGCCACACTGTTATTACCATGTCGCTCCATTATCTCCAGCTGTACTTGATATTAAGACAATAATGGAGACAGTGGGATTACCGGCAGACGACAGGAAAGCGTAAAAGCGATTCGGAGAGATGTGGCGAGAAGGTGGGGGGTGTGGGGTCGAATGGAAGGAAACAGAGGATCATGGGATCTGTACAAAAAGAATCAAAATGAGATCTTTGCACTCAAGCTGATTTTTTCTTTCCTTTTCTTTTTTGTAAAATGAACACTGGCACCTAATCTAAACATCGAACCGCCTTTGCCAATGAAAATGTTTAAGCTGTTAAGCTTTCAGCAAGGTGAGAAGTGGCGATTTCTAGAAATGTGACAATAGAACCTCGAGGCTCTTAATGAATCATGATGAATCAAGCATAAAACAGCGTACAACTGTTATATTATCTCATGAGATCAGGTTGGTGCTTCGAATTAAACTTATTACAGTTAGTTACCAAGGCAACATTCTCATTTTCATTTAATTTAGGTATTTTATCTAATATCTATATTTTATTATTTCAGGTTTATTTCAATTAACAGAAATGTTTTTTTTTTTTTTTTTTTTGGTTAATGATAATAACCCTGACTTTCATGCAATTTTTTTTTCTTTTCATTTTAATATAAATCACATTGTACAAATTCATACAAAATCACCACCTTGCAAAATAGTTACTTTTCTCATGAGATTGTGTCTGTATTGCTGGATATTGTGAGGGTAAATACAATTTATGATTTTTTGACTTCTTGATATTATCATGTTTGTGATTATCATCATATTATGGAGATTTTTATCCATATTATCATGACTTTAAAAAGTCTCACACACCTTTGTAAAATTTAAATAAATAAGTAAATATATTTTAAAAATAGGGAGTGAAAAATAGCTAATATTTAAATAATTTTAATTATTATTTGAAAAATATTTTGATTATTTAAATAAACATAATCATATATATTCTACAATATACATGCTATTTATTTCATATTATTATACTTTTTATTAGATATTATTATACTTTACAATATTTAATTTTTATATTATAAATGTAACTTTTTATTATATATAAGTTTTTTAAAAATTTTTATTTGCCCTATATATATATATATATATATATATATATTTTATAGTTGTCCTATTGAAATGAGTTAGAAACCGCTGGATCCCATCATTACTGCAAATTAACCCTTTCATTCAGTGCTCACCAACTCGATCAGATCCAAAATAACCTGGCCGTGCAAACTACTTACTTCCTTTCCAGCTTCTGTCCAATGCTCATCAGAAGTTAATTGCGGCAGCAGAGTCAGGCAGGCCGATCCTAATGGCAACAGCAGCGGTGCGACGCTGGCGTGTTTCGGGCTCTGCTCAGGACATGGAGAAAGGGAACGGGAAAGATCAGGCCTGTTAACTGGAGCTTCCAGCTTCAGACACTCTCGCTAGGAGTAAATCAAGGCCTAATGAGATAAAATGCCCATGCTCAAGGTTGTTTTTCCAGGAAGTATGGGAAGGCCTGCTCACCTTTTTTCAGTAATTTGCCTCTAACCTGACCATCTCCTGCTCACCCATGAACACCATCGGTTTGTTTTTCCACCCGAAACTGAATAAAACCATCATAAACAGATGGTAAGCACACACCGTAATGTCTTTAACCTCTTGCCTACTTTCAGTAAGAAGTGAATTTAACACAAACACTCAACATGCTTTTTTGTTTTGCTTTGCTTGCTAGAGTCCAAAAGTATAAATAAATTTTAATTTAAAATATAATTTTAATATGGGAGGAACAATGAAACATTTGGCAACTTTGGTTGAACTTAATATTTTATTGTTGTTTAATGCATATTTTAATTGTTTTATGTAATGTAATTATAAACGAATTAGTGATTTTTTAAAAAGGGTTTACGGAAACAAGCCATATGAACTATCTGATTCGCAAAAATGCCTCCTGCCGATGCTACCGTTCAAAAGCAGCATTGTTATAATATAATTTAATGAATTTCTAGCATTTGTGCCAAATGCATTGACAGTGTATGTTTAATACAATAATTCACATATTGTTTTATTGCACGTAAAAACAATATCTGAATACTTGTGATGGAGCTTCCAGACAAAAGCAGAGATGTGCTTGTCTGAGCAAGTGTTGCTACATCTGACTGCCATTTACATCAAAAGAAAGCTTTTCATATTTGGCAAGGCACTCGTTCAAAAATGTTAATGCATGTTGCCATGGAGATCTTAAAGGGCCACAACATCAGGCCAGAAAAACCAAGGCACAGAAATAAACAAAGAAAGGCTAGGAAATAATGGGCATCAAATATGCACTCGAAATGTATCATAATCATAGTCATTTGTATCCTTTTTATTCTCGCAGCATAATACGAAGTCGAAATCTTACAAAATAATGTGGCTTACAAAATCAAGAGCTCGGCATTGACGGAGTGAATGCAATTCAGGGTGCCGAGGTCGATGTTTCAAATCAAATCAAAGACCCAACACTGTGCACTCACCGCCTGACCTGTCTGTATAAAACACACGGGTACAGCCCACAGCTTTTAGTTAGGTCAATTGGCTTCCTAAGTGTGCTGGACTCTCTCACCAGTGGCACATCACAGGGGAATCTTTTACTCTAGAAGGAATGCCGTGAAGCGAGTGGCTGTCCGTGACTTCCATTAAGAGCATTAGGCCCCTGTCGCCAACCAACCCATCTTAAAACTTCCAGAGCTCAGAGTGCTATAACGATATCACTGCAAACCGCAATTTCTCCCTGTGGGACATTAACTGATGCAGAGATTAACACGAGTTCATCAGCCCACCTGTAACACATTTACTATCTGAACAGATAAACAAACAGAGAACATCATGCATCTCATCTGTGGTGTTTTATAAAAGCTACTAATAACATTAAAGGTCCCCTGAAATGCTTTGAAACACACAGCGTTACTCTATGTGTTGATATCATTTTAACTGAAACAGGAAGACAGACAGCGTGGGACGTATCAAGCAGCTCCGCCCCTTTTTAAAATAGCCAATAGCATTCCTTTATATCACAGCTTGGGCTAAAGCCGTTCAGAGCCGTTGAGCTCCGTAAAGCCGCGATTTGACAGGGTATGACAGCGACAATCTCACCTTAAAATAAAATATAGCATTCTGTGTAGAATTCAAATAGGTCCAATACGTTTTGTGGTCTGCGCCGACTCGCTCATGTGCCATTCACCTTACAGAAAATACAAATTCTGTGAACAAGTGAACTATATTTCAGCCGCGGCTTCAGTGTCTATTTATAGTGTAGGGGGCGGGCGCTTAGAATTCTATTGAGCATTTGATTGGACAAAAAGTTTGATGAGAAGATACGTCAAAAAAATCGTCGACGAACTGCAAGCTTTGAATACTTATATCTTCTAAATGCGAATTGTGTCACTGTTTTGGAGCACACTGGAATACAGATAACCTTAAGACTAACATATTGATACTAACACCCAAAAAACTTCAATTTTGATTTCATGGGACCTTTAAATGGTCAAGCTTAAGTCCAACGATTTTTTCTTTAAAAAAAAACAAAACACTACAAACCCACTTTAAATGTATAATTACCTTTTGATGTAATTTATTTTTAAAATCACAGCAGAATTGATCATGGCAGAAAAACAGTTAGGATCTTAATTACATAAAACAGCATTAAAAAAAGCATAAGACTTAAACATATTTTAAGACTAAATGCAACAAATAAAATACAAACAAAGTTAAATAGAATGATTAACAAGTATATTTGGACTAGTGTTCAAAATTTTAGGGTCGACAAGATTTGTTTTAATGTTTTTGAAGTTTCTTATGCTCACTAAGTTTGCAATTACTTAAGTAACAGTGATATTATGCAATATTATTACAACTTAAAATAACTGTATACTATTTTATCATTTAAAATGCCATTTATTCCTGTGTTGGAAAACTGAATTTTCAGCAGCCATTACTCCATCTGTTATGCTGAGGGACATTCTACCATAAACGTACATTATCTGTCCTTGACTTCTTACAGTGAATAAAAAGTATTTCATCCAAAAAATTTCTAAAACTGACTGATGGTTGATTTCTGTGAGTTGTTCTGTAAAGGAATATGTCATTCATTAGGTTCTCAGATATTTTTTTCTTTATTAAAAACACTTTTGAAAATCACAAATCCCGTCTTTGTCCTTGTCCTCAGCCAAAGTAGACCTACAGCTTTCATAGTTTTGTTATGCTAACAACTGTTATTTAGAAAAAAATCTCCATCAATAACAAGTTTAAGTTGTTATCATTCACATCAATTGATTAAAAACATGAAATTAAACATAAATTCTAGAAATAAATGCTATTTTACAACTGTCCCCATGTTTTCGGTCACGTTTACATAAAACTCAACATAAAATGTGTTTAATAAGCCTTCAAGAGGTATGACTCAGAGGAAATGACATCATTTGCCTGAGGTGAAGCTGACACTGATAAAGGATAAGTTCTGTATTTATTTATTTTTTATTTTAAACTTGTTTTTGTATGTTTTTTTTTTTGAAGAGGACGAGTTATAGGGTCAGGCCCTGTCATGGTAAAACATCCCAGAAAATAATGAAAATGTTTTAAATCCAAAACATGTCTAAAAAGGTTACTGAAATTCCTTGATTGCATGTTAACAGTTTTTATGCTAGCATGCTAGCAGGCTGAGTAATAGCAGTGTGACAGGGCCTGTGTGTATACCTGTGTGACAGGGCCTGACAAATGAATGACATTGTTCTTTTTATTACCTTTATTGCATATAATATGTATTTAACGCATGACATTGTAAAACATTATTTGAATAAATAGACATTACACTGTAAATTTGAAGCTTTTTATGCTCATCGACAATTTTTTTGAATTTTGTACCTCTTTTACCTATAGATATATAGATATAACTGTCATCTATATTAGTTGTGAGTAATGATGACTGTAATTATTCCAGTTCATACAGGTGGCAGTTAGATGGCTCCAGTTAGTGAAGCTGAGAGACGAAGGCAATGTCGTGAATGACTAAATGCAGACCCTGAGAGAAAGGAAAAACATCTTCAGAAAGAAAGGGAGAGATGGAGGCGGAAAAAGGAAAGAAGGAAAAGTATTCATGAGTTCAATGAGCGAGACCAAAGACATAAGCGCAAATTATGGAGAGAGCTACAGAAAAAATCTAGGCTTAAGAGAAAGGTCTCAGTTCTAGGGCCTTCAAGGTTAGAATGGTCTACCATCACAGTATCACTTCATATTACAGCTTGGTAATAACAGAGTGATACCATGGTAATATCTACATTATTACCTAGGAAATTACATGCAATTTCCGCTATTGCCATGTAATTTCCTAAGTAATAATGTAGATATTACTATAGTATTACCCTGTTGTTACTGAGCCGTAATATGATGTGGCACCACAGTTACTTTACTTTGTGCTATTCAGTTAAATGTCTATTGATTACATTTGCTGTATCATAGTAAAATGTACTTTATATATTATGAAGTTATATTTCCATAGAACTACACAGTAATTGAATAGAGTAGTGTAACCTTTTAATGACTGTTAAATGGTTGTGTGACAGTAACTTTACCAGTCTAATATTACATTAAGAATATAATAATAATTTAAAATAGGAATGCTTATTAAAACTTAAGAACACAAAATAAGTTGTGTAGGGTTATTTTGAAAGTATATCCACTGATGCATTTGCGAGATGAACATTATAGGAAAATTAAGTTTTTTAAAAGTCGAAAATAGGGTAACTTTTTTAAAACTAGTGATGGTGTTTAAGATATTAAAGAAAACGGTTCCAAAGTATCTGTTAGAATATTATGTATTAGTAAGAGGTTCACTGTCATTCTACAAGGGCGAGTAGTAATGATATTTATCCTTGTAGGTTTAAGAGTGAAATGGGAAGAAAGTCTTTTATATACTAGCTCTGTTGTGTGGAATAAATTGCCTGGGTGTATCCAAGAGATACAAGTTGATAGTATTTTTAGAAGGGAAGTTAAAAAATGGTTATTTTATCATTGATGTTTTGAAGTTTGTGTGGTGAGTTTCTGAACTTGATGTGGATTGCACTCCATTTTATGATTTGTTCGTCCATTTTTTTTAAATACCGAGGGCCACAATGGAAATAAGCCGAAGGCTTTTTTGTGTATTCTATCCTCGACAGTTTTGAAATGTGTATGAACGAGTCTTTTTGGACTTTTTTGTATTATGTTTTACATTTTGTCAAATAAAACAAACAAAAACATAACTTTTTCTGCGTCAAAGAAATCCATAAAGTCAGTCCCGTCACAGCACCGTCAGCCCTGTCACGCCAATGTCAGTCCCGTCACACAGGAAATACTAATATAAAAATGTACTATTTGAGGAAATATTGATGAATGACTCTCTTTAACTGTGTAGATGAAGGTGGGAGTAAATATACACTGCTATGTTTTTGTAAAAATCTCCTATGTAAAGGTAGTTTTTTTACAACTATATGAGTGCCTGGCGGGTATTCTGTGATTTTTGTGTACTACAGTTGACCGAAAAGTTGCTTATATTTCTTATAGGAATTACAAAACCATGTTAAATACAATCAGGGACATGTGACCAGTAAGAAAATGCTATTTGTATCAAATAAATTTATTAGGTAACCATTCCGACATATACAAATTTGTCTGTGACGGGGCCTGATATTTTATGGGTGAAATGCGTATAAAAATGTATTTTATTCAATCATAAAAACATGCTGAGATGGCACGATATGTGTTTCTCATAGTTTAACATGTCCTCCATATGACTCAAAGTTCAGATTTAATAATAAGATTTTTTTTCCCCCAAGATTTTTACAAGTGGAAATGTACGTTTCTGGTAGAATGTCCCCTGATTTTGTGCTCAATAAACATTTTTTATTATTTTAAATGTTAAAAATGGTTAATTTAATATTCTTGTGGAAACCATTATACACTTTTATGATTCTTAAGAAGAACAGATTTGAAAAATAAATCATTTGTAAATATCTTTACTGACATTTTTTTATCAATTTAATGCATCCTTGCTGAATAAAATTATCAATTTTTAAAAGAAAGATTCTCATTGACACAAAATTTTTGAGCAGTAGTATAACTAAATATTTCTCAAATATTTCATTTATTTACAAATAAATATACTGATGAGTGAAAAAGACAATTTAGATTTGTTTTTTCTGCTTAGCATGTCTATTTGCTCCACTGTAAAACAATACAGTATGACATACAGCATGTTACTTTCTGTCATGCTGCTTGTTGACAAACAAAAGTGTTAATGGAAAAGCAACAATGTAAGCTATTGTATTATTTTTTATGCTACTGAGAAATGCAGTTAAGTTCTCAGCACTGTTACTTTAGTCAGTTACTCCCCAGGAATGATGCTAGAAATTTTCATCAATAAACTGTGATAAACACGACACTGGAGCGATAATTACCGTGAGTATAATTAAAATACAAATATGCGCACTTTTGCTGGTGATACAGTGACAAGCTGTCGTAATTATAGCTTTTTTGTTCAGGTCTGCCAAATGTCCAATTAGCAGCTAAGTATCTGCTGAAATTTGATGTCATTGTTCTAACATTTCGTTGGAAAATTTTGAACACACTGAACAGGTGGACAATTGTCTAAGGAAATTACACCTGCTTCTTCCTCTTAAAAAGTTGCCCCCTCTTCAAACAACTTTAAAGCGGCTTCAGGTGTATCGCACAATATGGGCCTCTGCTTCTGGTTTTATCTAGTCCTTCAGACACACTCCTCTCAAATCATACTGCATGCATATGTGAGCATCTGATATTCCAAATATATTTGAATACATAGCATACAAATTTCAACAGAAAAAAAATATATTTTTAGTTTATCATAATTACTTGTTGGTACATTCAGCAGTACATTTGAACTGTATTTGCAATAGTTATGCAATTGAAATGAAGATATGCTTTAATCCTAAAGTGGGTCAAAAAATTGCTACCAGCTGCATTTAATATAAATGTAAAATTAAGTCTACAAAAACTATTAGTAACATTAGTAACATTAATATCTCAAGTGTTGTTGTTGTTGTTTTTTTCAATTTCAAGGACTTTTTTATATTTGTGAATGTTTTCAGGCCTGAACAAATCTTGCTTTACATTTGATTTTCTGTTCCAAAACAGTTTTTATTTGCTTTTCAGCTGTTATTCCTCTGAGATGTCTTGCAGTGTCCCTGTGTGAGCGTTTCACAGCTCTGAGCATGGCACATCACACTGAAAAATCTATCTGTTCCCGTCTGCCACCAAACATCCTCAGCCGGCATTTGAGCCGCCGCCTGGCCCTCCCTCGTGATCACGCCGAGGCAGATATTTTTGTCAGACGAGCAGCAGGAGGATCTGGACTGACCGGGACAGATCGGACCCCCTCCTCAGCCGGCTCTGCGGAAAAAGCCCCACTGCGTGACATTAGACCCAGAGCAGGTGGGGCCACGGATGGCTGGGGGCCAGGAAGATGACTCTCTGAGTAATTAATGGTGAGGGTTTTATTCCGAGCTCCCAGCAGTCAGCGGGCTGAGACCTTTTTGGGAATTACAGAGCTGTCATGGCAAGGCACTCACACCAGCACAGCAAATATCACTGAGTCCTGAATCAACACAAGCTGCCGGGAGGAGAAACAGTTTGCGTTTAACCTTCCCTTCGCTTTGGTGTCCGCCGAAGATGAGGGCCACTGTGGCCACATTTACAGCCGAGCACCTATCTGGCCTTCGTCTTGAACCCGACAGAGTAAATAGAATCACGGCAAGATTGGTATTAATAATGTAGACGCTAATGTGTTTATTCAGGTCAGATTATCGTTTCAATAAAATATGGGCAGGCCAGAGAGCCATCGGGAATGGCCACATGTGGGACAAAGCAAACATCATGGAGGAGCTTAGGGAAAACCTGTTCATTACACACTTTTAACCCAGTTTCCCCACCGCGCATCTCCCTCATCACCATCTGTAATTAAGCAGAAAGAGAGAAGGAAGTGTGTGACAGTGTGATGCAATACAAAAACCTGGAATGGTTGCAATATGTTTAGGTGAATTGCAAAAAAAAAAAAAAACCTTTGATTGATTAATCAAACGATTAATCATCATTAACTGCATGCAAAATAAAAATGTGTGTGCGGTGTATATTATGTATATATAAACACAAAAAAAAAACTAATGTAATGTAAAATATGGCATGTTCTTGACAGGTTTCACAAAATACACCCCTCTACTCCTCATATTGCTCTTTATCTCCACCCACAGTGAAATCGCATTGGTCCAAAAGCTTTCTCTCCATATGCCTATTATTAATCCTGCTTGCCTTGAACTTGTCATTTCACTATGTTAACTGTTCACTGAGTATCCCATTATTGCAAAACGACCTTTGTTCAGTAAAACACATTCTCTGAACCTGAAAACAACATTTTTCTGAAAGGCTTCATCTTCCAAGCTGTATTTAGTCTCTCTTTGCGCACGTGAAAAATGCAGTCTTTTACTTTCCCATTGAGCAGAAAGGGTAAATTAAGAGTGTGCTGTATCAACGCGAGGAGACAGCTCTCCAATAGACAACAGACATTGATATGTTGCCACGGAGACTCTTCCTGGTCCAAGCAAATAAAGGAGGAGGAGGAGACGGCAAGGGAAAAAACGACTTACAAATAGGTCCCCCCTTCTCTCTTTCTCTCTCTCTCTCGCTCTCTTTCGCTCTTTCCGCAGCCAGTGAGAAAATTGAGAATTTGTTAAAAGGTCGCAGTGGATCAAAGTCATGTTGCGGCAGGCTACCTGCCAAGCTACTGGAGTGCTAACACTTGGCAGACCAGAAAGAGAAAGAATGTGCCATCTGCACCCAGATCAGTGAACATTAGGGAGCGGGCCTAAAAATGGAGCTGGCCTGAGGATAGAGCACTGCTACCAATCATTGTCATATTACAACCCCTCCTCACTAGCCCCCACCCTGCCAAAATGCCCCCCTGACTAACCTCCCTCCAGCAAACTGCCAAACAATCCTAGTCGCCATGAAAATAAAGATGCAAGGAGTCAAGAGAGCTCAGCCGTGTTTGAGCTGGACGTTTCTGGTTTTACATTGGACACTTTTTTTCTGCTTTGCTCTGCTTGAGCTCTGCTGAACACTGAAGAAATGTGAAAAGACTGACTAAAGACATGTCACACACTTCCTTTTAGCTGTTACAATGTTAATTTGAAATTGTCAGAATATGATATATTAATATATTTGTATAAGTAAATATAAATACCATGTACTACACATACATACATACATACATACATAAAACAATACATGTACCTTCATACATGCATATGTGTTACATTCGGTCATTCATATAATATATATATAAATAATCTGCATTATTTATTTAAATATTCATATAATACAATATGATGTGTTTTTATGTTTTATATTTTAATCTATAAATAATTATCTTCCACTATTCCTTAATTATTTTCTTTTTGATACCTGTTCATAGGTTTGGGATCAGTTAAATCTGGCTGGTGGATTGGTTAGTGGGTTGGGTTGGTTGGTTTGGGATCAGTTAAGTGTGGCTGGTGGGTTGATTAGTGGGTTGGGTTGGTTGGTTTGGGATCAGTTAAGTGTGGCTGGCGGGTTGGTTAGTGGTTTGGGTTGGTTGGTTGGTTTGGGATCAGTTAAGTGTGGCTGGCGGGTTGGTTAGTGGGTTGGGTTGGTTGGTTGGTTTGGGATCAGTTAAGTGTGGCTGGCGGGTTGGTTAGTGGGTTGGGTTGGTTGGTTGGTTTGGGATCGGTTAAGTGTGGCTGGTGGGTTGATTAGTGGGTTGGTTGGTTGGTTGGTTTGGGATCAGTTAAGTGTGGCTGGCGGGTTGGTTAGTAGGTTGGGTTGGTTGGTTGGTTTGGGATCAGTTAAGTCTGGCTGGCGGGTTGATTAGTGGATTGGGTTGGTTGGTTGGTTTGGGATCAGTTAAGTGTGGCTGGCAGGTTGGTTAGTGGGTTGGGTTGGGTTGGTTCGTTTCTTAATTTATTAAATTAAAATAATACTTTTGATTCAGCAAGGAGGTCTTAAATTAATTATTTAAAAAATTGCTGTTGTTGTATAACTTTCTATTCATCAAAAAATCCTGAAAAATCCTGCTTTCCACAAAAATATTATCCATATAATGTTCACAACTGTTCTCAACATTAATAATAGTGAGAAATGTTTCAAATCAGCATATAAGAATGACTTCTGAAGGATCATATGACACTGAAGATAAGAATAATAGCTGCTGAAAATCGCCATATGCTGTCAAAAAGTTGCCATTAAAAGAATAAATGACAAATTGAAATGGAAAAGATTTATTTTAAATTGTAATAATATTTCACAATTTTACTGTTGTACTGTATTTTTGATCAAATAAATGCAAATAAATACAGCATGAACATGAGACTGTTCAAACCCCCAACCTTATATATTGTAATTCCACTTCCAGGAATCTGTCGAACATTCCCAGCTCTAGGCATTGCCCTATTCACTTGTCACTGGTTTTACCATAGTCATATTCTCTCTTTCTAGAGGGCCGGTAATCCTCTACTCCGTTATTCAAACCTGAATCAATGTATTTCGTTACTATTAAAAGAGTGTTCACTCCACTTTTCTGTGAGCTACAGCTCAGGCTTTTTTTTTCTTCTGGCTTTCCACTTCCTGTTAAATACCACAGAGTTCTGATGAGGTTAAGCTTGGAGTCAGGGGGAATTGTGTCTATCTGCGAGCTGAAGACTGCCGAGCAATGTTGGAACTGAAGTCCGGCATACAGGAGAGCTCACACTGGTCGGGACAGATTAGGGCTAAAAGAGATTCAAAGCGGTCTGCAACAGTGAGATACAGGAGAAGAGAGCAAGCTGGGTTCTTTCCTCATCCTCCACCTATAATGGAGTTGTGGCTGCAGAGAGAAGAACGACAGATCACTCATGTGAATGAGCTGCAATGCTCAGACAGACAGTGACAGGACTGGTGCATTATGGGAAATCTGGTAAATGTGATTCTGAGAGACTTGTATCACTAGAAATATTGCTGAATGTAAGTAACTTGAATAAACCCTTATCCTCAAGGATTAAACTTCTAAATGATCAGATTTACAAGTTCAGACCTTACTGTGCACTGAAGGGAGGACTACAATTCCAAAAATAAAGGTTCTTTATTGGAATCTATAATTCCATGCAGAACCTTTAAAGGGAACGTTACTCAAAAATGAAAATTCTGTCATTATCTACTCAAACTGAAGTTGTTCCAAACTTGTATTAGTTTCTTTCTTCTGCTGAACACGAAAGAAGATATTTTGAAGAACGCACGGGAGCCAAACAGTTGCTGGTTCCCATCAGAAGGGCATGGTTTCCACAAAAATATTAAGCAGAACAACTGTTTTTAACATTTATAATAATAATAATAAGTGATAAGAACCTACTGTAGTAACCACCTACAACACTCTAGCATTGCAAAAGCATCTTTTGCACTGGGAAACACCACTTAAAGGTGCAGTATGCAATATTAACAGCTCGCGCGGGTTGCCAGATTGAGGAAATGCAACAGGAATGAGTGCAATTAACAATGGAAGGTGATGAGCCTCATACTGTAAGTTTATGAGTTGATTTATACACATTGTAATATGTCTCTGGCAATAGACCTTTTTAGATGGATGCCGAGGATTTTTATGTCGGGTAGAATCTGCGATCTCTGACCCAGTTTGTTTGCTGGCTTGCGTGGGTGCAATACGCTGTGTTTTCCACTAACTGGCAACCCGGGGTGTTGAAATACCATTGGGTAAAATGGCAGTGCGTGGAATCACATGGACCAAAACAAAAACAGACATTCCGAGACGGAACACACAGAACTGGCTGTTTCTGTCAGAGAAACAAGCTTGTAAACTTAGCATGCTTCCGAAATATCTGCAAACATATTATGGTATTTTCATGCTTTAGTACAGTCAAAATATTACATAAAGTACCTCAATTCAATAATGATATGCAAATGTGCAGGACCGATGCTCATTATGACTACATCGATTTGGCTCCATTTCAAGCAAAGTCTAAACCTAATGAGTAAAGTAAATGTTTTTCTCTCTCTCTGAAGTCCAAGTCTTGTGTGAAACATCATCTTTGCCATCTCCGTTTTAAAAAAAGTGTGATTTTCAAAGGTTTTGATCTGACATCAAGCCTTCTAATTTACAGATGGACCAGTCTAGCACTTGCTTCATGCAGTGGCACTTAGGATAATAGACAGTGAAGATCAGACGATTTTAATAAAGCAGAAGATATGGAGAGCCGTGGTAAATTGGTTCCGGAACAATCTAACACTAGCTGGCGATGACATTGGCCTGTGAGGTTCAGGACATACCTTTGAGAGAGCAATTAGATCGAGTTAAGGAGGGATTCTTCACTGAAGTTCTGGGTTCAGTTGCTTGGAGAAAATCTGTCTTGTGGAGTGTGAGTGGATGAAACTTCTAAATCCCCCATAACTCACAATGAATTTGTGCAATTAATCTTAACGCAACTTAAATCAGATAGTTACCACTCTTACGGACTCCTGTCACCAGGAGATTTACATCAGGCGAGTTAAAGCACTGGGGAATTTTGTTCTTAACCTAAGCAGATCAATTATTTCAATGCATTTCCTCGATTTTCTGTCTCTATAGAGTGCTGCACTGAAGATATGAGTCACGAGCAGGAAAAAAATCCAACTTATCATTATATCAACCATAACATAACGGCTCAGTATTGACAAATCCGATTTTTCCTCCATTTGAGTGGGCAGTCGTGTTAAGATTCTGTCATTTGATTTAGCAACTAGCAAGAGGTCACTGTCAATCTGAAGCTCTTCAACAAGCTATATCTGGAAATCTAATCCGCAGTCCAGCCTGGCCGATCAATGGCCTTCAGACCAATGAGAGCGGCCGAACCTGCTGCACTCCCACTCATATCAGTCGAGTCGAGCGCTGTCTCCATCAGCCATGGCTTCATTTACCTCAACAGCAAGAGATGGACTAGATGATGGACAGGAGAAATGGACAAACACATCCAGATGAGAAGAGATTCCTAGAATGCATTATGATGATCATAGTAGCCTATATAAACAATAGGAAACTCAAGCAATAGGATACTCAGTAAAGAGTTTTACATTGTTGCTAAAAATATATTTTAAATAAATGATGCTCTTTTGAATTCTGAAAAAAAATCTCGAAATATTAATATTAAGCAGCACAACTGTTTTCAACATTGATAATCAGCATATTAGGAAATTATTTCTGAAGGAACATGTGACACTGAAAACTGGAGTAATCATGCTGAAAATTCAGCTTTGCATCACAGGAATAAATTACATTTTAAAATATTTAAAAAGAAAACAGCTATTTTAAATTATAATACTACTTACAATATTACCATTTTTCTTGTTCGAATAAATGTATTCGAAAAAAGATAGAAAATCTTACTGGCCCAAAACTTTGAACAGTAGTTTATATTATTTTAATGAAATAAAATTCTAGAATAATATTTTCTGATATAGAATGCATGGTTTAGAACTGGTCTGAATTTTCTTTGATAGATAAACATAATAATGTCCTACAATTAATTATTATTATTTTATTTTATTCTTATTTTTTAATTATTTTTAATTAATTTAAAAAATCATTTTAATATCATATTATTTTTACCATAGTAAAAAACTAAATAAATAAATAAATAATAATTGTAGTACCACTTTTTTTAGTACCACATAATTTTAGTACTTTTTAATACTCTTGTATTTTTGATTAGGCACATCAAAGTCCTGCAATTGCAAATATAATGGCATATAATAAATATGATAAACATTCAGTCTCATTATTTATAATGGTATCATTAGTACCATGGTACCTCCACTGTACTTTATGTTTTTAATTATTTTTTTTATTTTTTGTTAGTATCATGCTGTGACATAGGCTTAAAGCTGCATTTGGAAAACTGCTATTCAAAAAAAAAAAAAAAGAGTGAACCCTTCTAAGGAAGCCCAGAAATGCTATTCATTAGCCAGTAGTTATTTTGAGCTAACAGAGAAAGCTCATAGTGCTCATGTTAACTAACATGCACCTCATTAGCAACTACATTAAATCATCATTCAGCAGTCCTCCATTAATTTCTATGGCCAAAGAATCTCACTGTTGTTCAGTGCTGTGTTTGAAAGAGCTGGTACACAACATTAGCATGCAGGCCGAGCAGGTCAATTTGTTAGCATGACAGAGATGTAATGATGAAATGCAGTTCTTTAAAAGTCGGACTATTTGGATTCATCATTTTTAGCGGTGGGTATAAAGGACTGAGAGCGGCCAAGTGGAGACTCGGGGGCAGTAATTGGATGATGCTGCAAGCGCATGCAGTGATACAGTTCAATAGGAAACCTGTTATAATTACTTGTACGTATCAGAGCCGGTGTTGATGTAAATACAAAGCTGAGAGACAGAAGGATAAATTGGCCCCTGGTGTAAATAAAGCAGGATTCTGCAGATTCCTCATCTGAGAGATGCGGTATAATGATCTGAGGACAGTATGATAAAAGATGCTGCTAAAAGATACATTTTCAGTTCATCTTTTAATGTGCTTATATTTACCTCATTTGTGCAGCCAGGTATGGACTAATGACTGTATTACTACGATCATACAACCCAAATTCCGGAAATGTTGGGACGTTTTTTAAATGTGAATAAAATGATTAAACTGAGAAATTTTACAATTGTATGCACAAAATAAGCTCATTTCATATTTGATGCCTGCTACAGGTCTCAAAATAGGAATTTACTTTTATGAATTCATAAATTCATCCCATTGCTATGGAAGCTTGTTTACGCCTTAAAAAGGATTAAAAAAAAAAAAAAACTTTTTACCTCACAAATCATACTTTTTTTTCTTGCAATTCTGAGTTCATATCTCAGAATTAGGATTTTTTTTCTCGTGATTCTGAATTTTGAGACATAAAGTCAGAATTATAAGATAAAAAGTCAGAATTGTGAGAAAAAAACTAAACTGCGAGAAAAAAATCTGAATTATGAGACAAAAAGTCAGAATTACATTTCCGAGAAGAAAATTCAAAATTGTGAGATATAAACTCACAATTGCGAGAGAAAAAGTCAGAATTATGACATAAGTAAAAATTGTGATATATAAACTCATAATTGTGAGATATAAACTTGCAACTGCAAGAAAAAAAACTCTTTATTTCAAGATAAAAAGTCAGAATTGCTATATATGAATACACAGGAATTGTAAGACGTAAACTCTCGTGAGAATTCTTTTTTCCCCTCAGAATTGTGTTTATATTAATTTATTTCTTTTTTTTTATATATATATTTTAAAAAAGTCACAATTGCCTTTTTTTTTTTTTTGTCCTGTGGCGGAAACAAGCTTTCATTCAATGCTGTTCCAACTTATACGACATTTTTAAAATGTTTTTGTTCATATATTGTATGGACAGTTTTTAAATATTTTCTTTTGTGTGTTTGAACTGATGTTTAAAGACGATGTTTAAACTGCTTCTTTTTGTTCCACATATAGAAGAAAGATATTCATTGGAATGGCATAAAGGTGAACTATCCCTTTAAGGACTTTTTTGACAAAATGTACATGTCTTTATGCCGTTAGCTGATCAGCGAGCACGTTTTGAAGGGGCAGAGTGAATTATGGGTTGCCCACTCAGACACCTGCTCCACCAAACAGCACGTTTGCAACCATCATTGTTTCTTCAAATCAAACCACAGTCGACGACCGCCATTTTAAGAGCAATGAACCCACTACCCCCTTGCATGCTAAATCACTGGCGTGCAAGAGTCAGCCTGAAATCCTGATGTTATATCGCTCAGTAAAGGGTTGGAAAAAAGTTACTGGCTGCAATGATTTACGGAAACAATCACCAGCACTTCTATTCCTCCCATCAGGGCGAGGAGGCCACCATATGCTGTGGAGATGAGATGAGGAAACAGATTTGGAGAGAAATGGTACAGCTCTTCTCACAGATGCACCACTTGCTCCAGACAGGGGGAAGGAACCTCCACTTTTAGCCCACTCAACCCGAACTTAGACGGCCAATACTAAAACATAAACCTCTGCTGGCTTCCATTAAAAACACATTTCTGATAATAAGCTGTGAAAGGGTCATGTAAGGGTGATGTAGCCTAATGTTATTTCCCTGGCAGGCTTTATTGTTCTCACTAAATAAATAAATAAGGTCGGATAAAATATATTGATTTGATTTTAAAATATTTTTTGAAAGAAGTTTCTTTTGCTCACCAGGGCACATGTATTTGATCAAAACAAAAATAAATAAATAAACCACTTAGTAGGGTCTACTAGATACAATTTCTTGAAGTCTTATGCTCACTATGTCTGCAATTATTATAATAAAATACAGTAAAATAATATTGTGAAATACATTTTAAAATGTATATATTCCAATGTTGCAAAGCTGAATTTTCAGCAACATTACTCCAGTCTTTATGATCCTTCAAAAATCCTTCTAATATGCTAATTTGCTGCTCAGTTATTATTGGTGGTCAATTATTAATATTGTTGCTTATTATTATCAATGTTGAAAACAATTTTTGCTTGTAATATTAGTAATAATAGAGACCATGATACATTTTGCTACATTTTTGATACATTTTGAAGCATACACTGTAAAAAATGACTGTGATTTTAACAGTAAAAAACTGTGAAAAAGCTACAGTAAAAAACCTGTTAAATGGTTAGCGGTAAGTTCCCCTAATATATACGGTGAAAAACTGTAATAGACATTTCAGACAATTTTACGGTGAAATACCACTTTTGGAAGTGAAAAAGAATGTAAAATTTACAGGGAAGAACCGTAAATTGACATTCCCAGAATTCCCTGGCTGCGTTGCATTTCAAATTTTGTTTGAATTTGATGTTTTTTCTTTGAAATAACTAGGTGTCTTCTTAGTTTTTTCTTATCAGTTATGTTTATTAGGTATGTTACATCTAATGTTGTTAAATTAATGTTTATTGCATATTTGTGACCCTGGACCACAAAACCAGTCTTAAGTCGCTGGGGTATATTTGTAGCAATAGCCAAAAATACATTGTATGGTTCAAAATGATCCATTTTTCTTTTATGCCAAAAATCATTAGGATTTTAAGTAAAGATCATGTTCCATGAAGATATTTAGTAAATTTCTCACTGTAAATATATCAAAACTTAATTTTTGATTAGTAATATGCATTGCAAAGAACTTAATTTGGACAACTTTAAAGGCGATTTTCTCAATATTTTGATTTTTTTGCACCCTCAGATTCCAGATTTTCAAATAGTTGTATCTCGACCAAATATCGTCCGATCCTAACAAACCATACATCAATGGAAAGCTTATTTATTCAGCTTTCAGATGATGTATCTCGAAAAATTGACACTTAAGACTGGTCTTGTGGTCCAGGGTCACATTTCAGTTTAATGAGTCTCACCATGACGGTGTTTAATGTTTGTGTGAATGACATTGTGCACCTTCTATATATGTTATTATTTATTTTATCATCATGTGACTTTCTCATCACCACCTGCATTTGGTGGTTATCAGTGTATTTCAAAGGTACAAAACAGATTTCAGTACTTCAATAGGTTGGTATATTAACATTATATCAGTTAATGAAATTACGGTATTTAACTGTAAATTTAAGTTAAAACCGTAAAACCTAAAATGTTGCTACCATATATTTTACAGTAGAATTTTTTACCGTAATTTTTACGGATTTTTTTTTGTATTTGTTACATTATAAATCTCTTTACTGTAACTTTTGATGAATTTAATGTATCCTTGCTTAATAAAAGTATTAATTTCTTAACCCCAAGCTTTTGAATCACAGTTTTCCCCAAAAAATTACAATTTTAGCATCAGTAATAATAAAAAAAATTTCTTGAGCACCTAATTATCATATTAGAATGAGCTATACTATACTATAGACTTGATCTCATTCATTAGATGCAGCACAATATCAAAAGGTAATTTGTATCTCAATGCAAAACCAGTGTGGACTGTGTATAAAACTGGCACATCTGCACAGGACAATTTATAATAGTAATTTGACTAGAAGTGCTGCTAATTATGAGCTCAATCTTCTCCATGTGGAGTCGTGACGTCACAACCATCTTTAGCCCAAACTTTTCTGGCTCCAGACATCTTTTAAAAGTACCGTGTGGAATATTGGCCGGCCAGAGGTTGCAGGATGTGGGTGAGAATGAGAGATTTAGCTGTAATTACAGAAGGAAGTAAATCACTGGAGAGGAAGAGGACCAGGGCAAAGAGTGAGACTGATGCAATCAAATGCCTCAGGCAAATATACCTCCAGCCATCCTGGGCCACGGTAAACATACACACACACAAACAGCTGATAAGAAAGATGAACCACGCTCACTCAAAGATGAGCATCTGGTTCTCAGCTTTATCCTCTGCCCTAACAAACCTATACAGCTTGTAATCCTGCACAAATAATCATTCGGTCATCAGCTGGAGGACATTGATTCAGTGAGTGCAGGCCAGATTTGGAAAGATCCTGGTAAACTTGATGGATCACTTGGAAATATTGCACAGTTCAACAGGAGAGCAGAGCAAAATACTGAATAGTTCACTCAATCAAATTAATAAATAAAACAAGTAAACAAACAAATAAATCAATTCTGTTACTAATCCTCATTTGTTCCAAACCTTTATGACTTTCTTTATGTCCAGAATGTCCAAAGAGTTTTTAATAATGGCAACTGTGTCTGTCAAGCTCACAAAAAAAAAAAAAAAAAAAATTAGCACCATAATGCTATCTGTAAGAGCCACCGTTTGTTTTGTTTTTTCTTTCTAAGCGTCCATGCATTATTATTTTTTTCTTCTTGTTTTCTCGTGATCACGACTTAATTTTCTCGACTTAATAAAAGTTGTTTTCTCGAGTTCACGACTTAATTTTCTCGTGATTTCGACATTACTGTTGCTATAGTAACGAATGCAACCTTGACAGGAACATTCTAAAATACTTAACCTGGTTTAATGCGTTAACTGAGAGTGTTTTTAAACGACAAAACTCATATACACATAATAATTCATATACAGACAAGAAGATATAATAAGAACGCAATTCGTTTAATTCTGCGTTAAGTGTTTTCCTCCCATAGAATAGGCTTAATGCATTAAGGCAGTGTTTTTAAAAGACCAAACTCAGTAAATACATCATTAATAAAGCATTCCATGTACAGACAAACAAATAAGAACGCAATGCGTTTAACGCGTTAAGCGTTTTAGGCTATAAGAAAAAGCGCTGCGTTCGCATCCTGGACTCATCTGCTTTTTCTGTAGCCTACATAGGCTATTATAATTTATTAATAATTTGTTTACTGAGTTTGGTCTTTTAAAAACACTCTCTTAACGCATTGAGCTACGTTAAGCGTTTTGGAATGCCCTCTTTGAGGCGCAAATGATCGGCAGATAACAGTGAGCTCTTATGCTGTAGCTTGTGGATATAGAAATGACGTTAGGCTACGCTAAACATTTTATTTGTGTAATTAACATGTTTACATGGTCCAACAACAAAGCATTTAACGCCGCTCACTCTAAAAAAAAAAAAAAAAAATCCTTGGTTATTTTTTTAACCCAAATGCTGGGTTGAGCGCTTTGGGTCATTTTTTTGGGTTATTTTTTCAGAGTTTGGGTAGTTTTTGTGTTACCCAGCTCCTGGGTCAGACGTAATTATTTATCGCGGGATTGCTTCTTTTCTTTACGGGAGAGCACTTTTAGCACCATCGAATTGATGCATTCTTCGGTAAAATGCAGGTTTGTGTACATTTTATTATTTTATCTATAAAATCGTTACTGTGCTGTATATCGTTCAATTTTATGCAGAGCAACACACAGGCGCGCGGTATGAATCAACTTTAACGAGTTTCGCGGTCTTTTCGCGTGATTGAAAAGTCCGATGCTTTGCATAAAATAAACGATTCTACTCATAAAGATACGGAATATAATACTTTGGATCTTAAAACATATCCTCAGAGCTGTTTACTGTTTGTTTATTGGCAGGTTATGGAGTCACAGCATGTTTCGGCTAGAGTGGAAACGCAGGGCGGCGGTCCGTTAGCAGTTCCCGCCGAACACGACTCCAAGCTCGGGCACGAGAACCAGAAAAGAACCAGTTTAGAGGATTTAAATTTAGAGGATTTAGGGTTCATCTGTAAACATTATTTAATGTATGAAGTAAAAAATAAGCTAGTAATAAAGTAAAAATTAATAAATCCATTAGCTGGGTTAAATAAACAACCCAATTTGCTGGGTAAAATTAACCCAATATGGGTTCTGTCCTATATTTACCCAGCCCTTGGGTTGAAAACAACCAAATTGGGTTGTTTTTTAACCCAGTGTTTTTTAGAGTGCAAGCGCAGGCGGAGCGCCATAGATGAATGCAGAGAAGTTTCTGTAATTTTCTTAATTTCAGCCTTAAATGAACTCTGATGCTGCACAAGTTTCACCTGAATAGCTGATAAAAGTCATAGTCACGTAACCATTTCTAATGATTTGGCTCCTAATTGACGGCTCAAATTTTTCCAGGACTTCATTAAAGTAAATGAGTGTTTTTGCCCGTCTGATTTAAACCTCAGACAGACCTCGCTGCCTTCTGATAATGCCAAGTGTGAAGGCCCTGCTCTCAGGATATCACTCCTCTTGCTCCTGACAGTGTCATTATCCAAGTGCTTCTGTTTGATGGCTTTCAAAGACTCCTGGGTAGTTGTAGTAGTGCAGCATTTAATGAACAATGTTGCTAACAGGATGTGTGAAGGCAGTTGTAAGAGGGGGAAGGGATGGCGGAAAGGTGGCTGTAATTACCTACTCGCTGTTTGTCTCGACGGGCATTGTGTAAAAATGACAGCCAGCAGCGACAAATACTATACAACTTTTTCTGTAAAATCTTGGAGGGCTGTACATATTTTTGTAGGGTATAAATAATTGAGCACTTGAATGACTCTTAAAAAAAAATTTAAGCACCCACTCTCTTTCTAAAGTGCTCTTTGTGTATGCATTTTTATGGCTGTTTGTCTGCATGCTTTTAGTTTTTGTATAATGCTGTATAATATGAAATAATAAAACCAGACTAGATAAGAAATAATTATTAGTCAATTATTGCACGTATACTACTTTAGCTGTGTGCTTCCCTGAAAATAATTGCACACCTTATAATGTTCGTCAGCCAATTAGATTCAAGCATTCAACAGTATCTTAGTATCAGAAGATGATATTTTTTTTCAAGATCTCTTTTTGTAAGATGAGTGCTTTGATTGCCGATTCGGAAATATTGTGTTATTTCTAATAGAGATTGTCATGTTTTATCCAGCTTGAGTGGATCAGCACAGCAGGGGTCATGTTAGTGTTGTCAAATGTTTGTAAAACATCTTAAAAATCTGTCTTGCAACCATCTCAAGAAAATGTCATATGGGGTTATTATTTCAATATTCTAGTGATACTCTGCTGTTTTCATACCAAATGAAAAGTATCTGTAGAAGGGGAAAAGGCTGATTAACTCATTACAAAGCTGAATGTATAATTAATGCACGATTATGCAAATTTTATTATATTTTGCTGTCCCTCCCCACAAAGAATTAAATACATTTTATTGAAACTTTAATTATTTACAAGAGCAAAGATAGTTTCATGCAATATAGTCAGAGGAATGTTTTGCACAGATTTTGTTTGGGGGGGTGGGGGGTGGTAGAAACACTTGCGCAGACTTTATATCTCACAATTTTGACATATTTCACATTTTTTCTAATTGTGACCTTTTCTTCTTATTTGAAAATTTATCTCACAGTTATCCTTTTTTTTTTACTCCGAGGCTCAGTATGCAACCAATCAGAACACTTTATCAACACCCTAGCAACATCCTAGAAACCACACCTTCAATAGAAACACGTTTTCTCTCCATCTGAGTTTAACAGACAATGATAAACGTGCTGTTATGAGATTTTAATTATTTAAGGCTTGATATCAGACGCTGATTATTTCTGAATTTATTAGCATCTCTTTTGATGAATTCCAAACTGAGTGAATTCTGAATGATCTAAAAGCACTCGTTGTTAGGAGTATCTCATGAGAGGAGCGATGCGCTACCCCGTTTCCCAAATCTCACACCTCGCCTACGGCCTGGTCAGGAAGCCCTGCATAATCCCAAACCTTGTGCCCGATTCCATTTAGCTATTCCGTTTGAAACAGCAGCAGATGATGCTAATGACGAGAGGGGTCGTGACCTTTGCAGCTGATGTGGCGCTTCAGACCTGGAGGCAATGGCAGCTGCCGTTCCTGGCGCCATGAATTATCCTGCTCAAAACATAACCATGTTACTATGCCCATTGAGTTACTGAAATATTTAAAGGTATAGTTCACCCCAAAATGAAAATTCGGTCATCGTTTACTCACCCTCTTTATCTGGTTTTTCCATGGCTGCTATGTTTTCATTGTGAGCAGTTTGGACATTTTCCTATAATTCCTTCAGGTTGAACTATCCTTTTAAAGAGTCATCGAATTTAGCTTATGATTGCTAAGGTTCTAAAATTTCGAGGCGTTTTGCTGTTGTCCAGGCTCACACTGTGTTGGATGAAGTGTCAGCGCAGGCTTGATTGGTTTTGAGAAGGAGGATGATTTTTGCTGCGAGTCATTTATTTAGCAGCAGGTGATCTGAAACGAGCTTTGTCGAAGTGGTTCATCCTGACGGAGGAACAACAAACCATAATTTAAACCTTTAAACATCTTAAGACATGACAGTGTTTAAATGGCCTACAAATAAATGTCATAAGGCATTTTTACCATCACTTCTGGCCAAAATATGAGTCCATAATCCATAATAACACTTCCTCCGATGAAAACGTCTGTTGTGCTCCATCAAATTATAGTTTAGAGGTGTTTTGTAAACAGTGTTTGATCTGTGCATATTTCTCTCCTGATTCAGACAAGACAACTTTTCACTGGCGAAAGCAATATTATGGATAAAGGACTCACATTTGAGCCAGAAGCAAAGTTAAAAAGTATTAATGATGGACTTGTTTTTTTATAAAAATGCAGCTTTTTACTTCACAAGATGTTAATGGATGGAGCTGTGTAGATTATTTGAGGATTATTCTACATCTTGGATGGCCTGCGGTTTTTATTCTATTTATTTAAAATAGTTTTTCTAACATAACAGAAAAAGCATCACAGTGGCTGAAGAATGGTTGTCGAGGAATGATGAGTTTAACGTTTCCTTCTAAATTAAGCTGCTTGGCAGATAGGGAAAAAATAACTCTGACAACAAAAACCAGAAGCCAAGAATGTTCTGAGAAAACTTCAGGGATACCAGAAATCACCATGACAACAGGATTAGATTAGAGCAAGTTAATGTGATCTGTGATGTGATTAGTTTAGATAATATCTGATTAGATGTGATTAAAACAGATGAGATTACAATTGCATTAGATTTTGATACCACACCATTGCACTAGTTGACTTGGCTCCTGATGAAGGGTAGACAATTTAAAAACAATGGAATTACATGAAATAAAATCAGTCCTAATCGGTGGAAGGCACACATTCCTCTGGAATCAGTTATTACACTAATTGCTAATTAAAGGATGTGTGAGAATTTTCATATCACTTCTTTATTCTTTATTTTAACGTATTGGTAGATGATTTACAGCGTAATTGCATTTACTGCTACATATGTAGTAAATTATACTTCTGAAATTATTGAAAATCAGCATTAACTCATTTAGCGGTGAGGAAGTGCTCTGAATTCTGCCTTCTTTTTCACAATGACACTCCTCATACATTTTTATTATTATTATTATTATTTTTCCAGTCACCCAAGCAGCAAATTACATTTATCAACTATTGTTTTAATAGCAAATACTCTAAACTGCCAAAGCCCTTCACTCTCAAAATATGTACTATAATATACTGCACTATAATATAAAAATATTTATTTATTTGCATTTATATATATATATGTGTGTGTGTGTGTGTGTGTGTGTGTGTGTGTATATGTGTATGTATGTATATATACTGTATGTATGTATATATATATATATATACACACACACACACATACTACGATATAATGTAATATTTGTAAAAATATTACTATTTATTACTTATGTCACTTATCAACTATCAACTTAACAGCCTTGTTAAATAAAAGTATTCATTCTTTCAAAGTAAAAAAAAAAAAAACTTTGGAACGGCAGTGTATATCGTTACAAGATTTCTATTTTGAATAAATGCTGTTCTTTTAACTTTTATTCATCAAAGAATCCTGAAAAAGTATCACAGGTTCCAAATAAATAAATAGTAATAAGCACAACTGTTTTCAATATTGCTAATAAATCAGCATATTAGAATGATTTCTGAAGGATCATGTAACAGCTATAAATTAGTTTAATATTAAAATAAAATATTTGGATTATATATATGGGATATCATATGGATAAACAAATGTAAATATACTATATATATATATATATATATATATATATATATATATATACAAATTTCAACATTTTTATTATAATAAATTGCTTAAAACATCTACTTATATATAACATACTATATAATATTAAGTAATAAATGGATTTTTATCCAAATGGTGTTGTTTACATTTACTAGCAAGGGCTAACTAGATTATGCTAACTGACATGTGCCTAAAGACATCCCATTATAACATCTACAAGATTACTTCATATTTTGCTTATACCAGATGCACAGGAAACACACAGACTATATTTAGAGCTCAACTTCCTGCTGTACTGAAGTCCCCCTGATATTTAGTATAAATAAAAGGAGTGAACTTTGCTTGGAGGCCTGTGCAACACTCCTTTTGATTCCATCTCATTACCCTCACTACACACTCTTTCAGAAAGATTATTTTTCTTTTGGAAAAAGCATTCAAATCAAACGTTCCTCCTCACCAGAACAAGGCACGTCTTCCACAGGAGGAATTTCACAGCAGACACGTCGACCTGAATTCAAACGGATGGCTCACGCCCGTGAGAAGCAAACTACATATTACAGTCTGAGCACATCTGCCGGGCATGTTCAGCCGAAGTCATTACAATTACGGCACACTTCAACGCCTCTGTAAAGAGCTGGATATCCACTTTCCGTGGGTCACTTGAAGTTGCATCGTCCCCCCTTTCACGCTCAGGTAGGCAGGGGGATAATCTGCATCCGTGACAGAGCTCACCTGCATATGTTAACATGCACAAAATTACACTGCACTCATTCAAGTAGGACAGCAATTGGACGGTGTCACGTTCCGCCGAGCGAGACATCCCGATTTCACGACGCAACTTCAACTGAGGTGTTAACAGATAACGCAATTGTTTGAATATTACGGGCTTAATGTGGTGAAATCCTCAAGGTTTGGACGCTCCTGTAAATAAATGTTGGCACTGTTAAGAATGAGTGTGTGGGAACAGAGGAAACTCCTCTGCCAGAAGAGGGGCCGACAGAAGTGTGATATTTGTAAAAATCGCATCGGCTTTGCCAAACGCCTGTGAAATTAAATCCAGTTTAACAGATCACGTTGCCTTTCAGCTCATTGTCTAGATAAGATGTGACAAATTAATCACAATTAGGAGTTGGTGGTGCAACCCTGTAATTCAGTTCGTCACAGTTCTCCCTCCAGAACGGGCATAAAATGTTGACAATAATCGGGCACGTGAAGTAGAAGACACAATGTGACTCAATGCGGAACAGAGTTGTGGAAGTACACATTCATTATCCAAAAAGAATAAATAAATAAAAAACCTTCAATAAAGAGTTTGAAGGAAGTAGAACAAGTCCAACCAGCTCCAAGACGTATCACAACATTTGATTCAAAGCAAACAAATTGTATAAGCCTGCTTAACCTTGTAAAACCTGCCATATCAATAAATAGTCAGAGAAGTCTAAATAATATAAATAAAAATGCTAATAATGCTGTATAACAGCATAAAATGCAAATAAATATCCATTGTCACACATCTACTTATAAAATGACACTTAAATGCTTAAGTTTATGAATAAAGCCCTGTAGTTTTAATCGGGGGCCAAAACATTTAATGTAATGCTATACAATGATGATGAGAGATGTTCCTTAAAAAAAACTAACAAACAAAAAACGTTCCTCAAAAGAATGATGTGGCCTATCGTGTTTGTTACATCCATTTTAATATGATTTTTCTTAAAAAATAAAAATGTATAATCATCAATTAGCTATTATTATGTTTACTTTAGAAATAACATTAAACCATTAAACATGTCCTTATCTCATATATACTGTCACCTTGCTACAATTCAACTACTTGGAAAACCACGCTTAAGCCGTTATCTGTATTTTGGAACATGTTAGCTGGTTCTGGTCTAAGGACATTATCTAGCTCAAGATGTTCCAAAATGGTCATCAGCTCTTTAAGATGGCCAGTGAACCATTTTGACCAGCTAGAAACATTTTTCTATTTAGTTACTTAGCTAGCTACCATTAGCTAACATACTAGTTACAACATTAGGAATGAACATTAGGCAGACACTATAGTTTCTGGCTGGTAAAAGATGGTTAATATTTGGCCCAAGCTGGTCATTAGCTTTTCCAAGCTGCTAATCAGTTTAGACCGCGGCTAAAAACTAGCTATTGTATGTTCCAAAACACAGTAGGAATTTTGCTACTTGTGTAGCAGCTATCATTAGCTAACACTAGCTAACCTCCAACATTGACAATTACCAACCATTAAGAATCAGCTCATTTCTGGCTGGTCATTATCAGACCCTGGTCATTAGCTCTTCTGAGTTGCTAATAACCAGTTTAGACCATATAGAAACCTCTATCATGCTAAGCAGGGATATTAAACATTCAGTTATTTATACAGCTACAGTAGCTGCTAGCTTGCCAAATCTGGTCCAAACTGGTCATTAGCTCTTTCAAGTAGCTAATCACGCTAAACTAGCTATGATGTTCCAAAACACAGATACAAGCTGAATTGTTTATCAGGAACATTCAACATTTTGCTACTTATGTAGCTAAGTTAACATTACTTAGCAACATTAAAAATGAACAAACGGGTTAATAGTTAAGAAGATAGATATAATTAGTTAGAGTCATCTAGCCACAGCATTCCATGTTAACTAACAGGCAGATAACATATTATCTTGCTAGCCTTCACTAGTCTGTAAAAACTCACCGATATAGAGTGCAGCAGCAATTTTCCAGTTAACAGTGACTTCAGGATTGTGGCTAGTGTATACTTCACTGGAAATCCATCAATTAAAAACAGTTTACTAGAAAATGAAGGTGAAATCAAAAGCTCTATGCAGGTCTGTCTGAAAGGTTTTTATGTGACATTTTCGCTATAGACATTTTAAATGCCATTTTTACTTTCAAAACCCAGCTTTTTTTTCCTCAGACTTATTTCAGATAAAGCTCTCGCTCAGTAACAGCAATGGCCAAACGAATAAATGTAAGACAAGGTGATATCAAAACTGGCCCTCATTAAAACAGGCGGACAGTACTACTGCATGCTGACTAGACGTGTAGAACAAACATGTCTATTAGCGGGAAAGGGGGGTGGTGGCACCCTGCCAGGTCTAAATTGCTGCCTGAAAGTGTCTCCTTGCCATATGGGTTTTCCTGTAGTGCTGAATGAGACCCAGCGCAGGTTAAGATGTGTCAGATTTAACTGGGGATTAATTGGTACTGGGAATGGACTGGGCCATCTGTGCTATCAGTCTGTTCGTCTCCCCTCCACCTCCTTATGATCTCGGGGGCCCCTCCATGAACGCCCGTTCACTATAGTGCTCTGAATGGAGCATTGTGTGCGTGTGTGTGCGCTCTAGTAATAGACTGTTGAAAATCTCGAAATTGATTAGCTGGAATAATCTTTCCAGTGTACGCATTTCACTCTCTCTCTCTCTTGCTCTCTTTCTCTTTGCAACCGCCTCTGTCAAAAAACATTATGGAAAGTGGCCCTGACATTTTCTCCTGACAGAGTAAAAATCAACTCTGTCGCTTCCTTATGTAAAGAACGGCAGAGCTGAACGGATGGGCTCTGAATGTGAATATTCAAAGGCTTCCTCCTACACACATCACAGGCAGACCTATCTCAGCCTAAATTTTATTGCATCATTTTTATTTGTAAGTTTTATCTAAATCATTCGGACCAGAGGTTACCCTACAATTAATGACAGACTGGGTGGCGAAATGTCCATCAGGGTCTATTTTAATCTGCCAAACTTGCTTTAATTTGCTTCACTATTATTTAGACATATTGCATTCTATTTGCACATTTAGTTTTTAATTCACTTTGATGTAGTCAAAATCAACATTTCCAATAAATACAAATGACTCATAGTTAAAATATAGGCTTCAACAGCAGATGAAAATGATTCTAAGAACTGAAAATATTGACGACTAACAAGTTTAAGAGAAGTTTAAATGTAAGAAACACTAATATGTGCTCAAGCCAATTTAACAACCTGGGTTATTGTGATAAAGTTTTTCACTACTTGAAATACATTAAATAACTGAAATAAAACATAACTTTAACTTATTTTATTTCCGATAATTTCATTTCTTCAAAAATTCTTAATTTCATTTAACTTGATAATAACAAAATTAAATTTAAATAAAATTAATAAAAACTATATAAATTTTTTTTTAAATCATTAAAAAATTACAAAAACACAACAATATTACTAAAACTAACTAAAATTAAAATAAAAACAGAAACTATAAAAATAATAATTATAATACCTAATACTAAAATAACACTGTTAACAGCTAGGTCCCCATAATTAACTAAAGGCGAATACACATAATAATGAAATAATAAATTCAAATAATTCATTTTTATGCTAATATTTTAAATGCATTTATACTAATAATTTGATTAATATAAATGTTTATAAATACATGTTATAGTAATTGTAATTAACTGTAAAGTAATTGTAAAGTAATAAATGTCTTTGATTCTAACACTAGGGGTGCTAGAGTGTTCTGAGTGGTTTCCAAGGCGTAACTAGGGTGTGCTTTGTGGTTGCTAGGTGTCAAATCAAAACAGCTACCAGTCCCTGGTTCCTAGATACAGCTTAGGCTCCTTGAGCTCATTCAACGTACAACCCGAATTCCGGAAATGTTGGGATGATTTTTAAATTGGAATAAAATGAAAACTAAAAGACTTTCAAATCACACGAGCCAATATTTTATTCACAATAGGACATAGAGAACATAAATGCTTAAACGGATACATTTTACACTTTTATCCACTAAATGGGCTCATTTCAAATTTGATGCTTGCAACAGGTCTCAAAAAAGTTGGCACGGGGGCAACAAAGGGCTGAAAAAGATTCAGCTGGGAGAACATCTAGCAACTAATTAAGTTAATTGACAAAAGGTCTGTAACATGATTAGCTATAAAAGGGATGTGGGAGAAGCAGAGTCTCTCAGAAGTAAAGATGGGCAGAGGCTCTCCAGTCTGTAAAAAGAGTACATAAAAAGATTGTGGAATACTTTAAAAACAACGTTCCTCAAGGGGTGAGAGCTTCCAGCGTGTTATCAGCATTCAGTTCAAAAGCCAGCATCTCTGATGGTATGGGGGTGCATAAGTGCATATGGTATGGGCAGCTTGCATGTTTTGGAAGGCACTATAAATGCTGAAAGATATATAAAGGTTTTAGAGCAACATATGCTCCCCTCCAGACAACGTATATTTCAGCAGGACAATGCAAAACCACATACTGCAGCTATTACAACAGCATGGCTACGTAGTAGAAGAGTCCGGGTGCTGAAGTGGCCTGCCTGCAGTCCAGATCTTTCAACTGTAGAGAACATTTGGCACATCATTAAATGAAAAATACGTCAAAGACGACCACAAACTCTTCAGCAGCTGGAGACCTATATTAGGCAAGAATGAGACCAAATTTCAACACCAAAACTCCAGAAACTCATAACCTCGATGCCCAGATGTCTTCAAACTGTTTTGAAAAGAAGAGGAGATGCTACACCATGGTAAACATGCCCCCGTCCCAGCTATTATGAGACCTGTAGCAGGCATCAAATTTGAAATGAGCTCATTTTGTGCATAAAATTGTAAAATTTCTCCTTTGAAACATTTTTTATGTTATCTAAATTATATTGTGAATAAAATATTGGCTCATGAGATTTGAAAGTCTTTTAGTTTTAATTTTATTCAAATTTAAAAAACGTCCCAACATTTCTGGAATTCGGGTTGTAATAATCATGAAAAATCATAATAAATAAATGATAATAATAATAATAATATTATATATATAAATATATTTATATATGCACATAAATTATTGATCTGCTTATCATTTTTTGGCTAATGACTTTAGTTATTATATTTAGCTCTCATATGAATTCATGATCAACAGCTTTTCTGCCAGAACATGAGTTACATTAAAGCAGACCTTAACACATGCATTAACACTCTCATTAATAAGCCATGTAAGTTGTATTCACTTTGAAATTCTTGTTGATTTGTAAATTATTCTGAAAAAAGCAACCTTGATGGGCAGCCTCGTTATCTAATGATATGGGTTTATGCAGCATTCAGGCTCTCTGAATACATTAGCTGCTGGGGTACGATCTGTGGAACGCTCTAATAAAGGCAGACTGCTGAAATGCTCATAGGCTCTGGAGAGGAACACAAATTAAATAAATTCAGATCATAATCAAGAATAGCCACCCACAGTCTCTGGTGGAGATCGTAATTCACGTTAAAAACTCCAAGATGGGAAAAACCATCCACCAAGCGCAGCGCAACACAGTGAGATTTTCTAAATGATAATATGAGTGATTGTATAATTTAGTGTTTATGGTCTTATGCCAGAACCGTCCTTAACCTAATAACCAGCAGGAGAATTCATCCAAAGGCTCAGGGCTGTAGAATCTGAAAGAAACAGCAAAATGTATTTATATTATAGTGAATAAATCAAAATAAGTCCATTTGAAACGAAAAAGGGGGGCATTACTGTCTGCTCATTTTAATAATCAGTTTTTGACTCGTGAAATAAACCAAGAGTCCAAGAGTGTTTGCTTGTGCATTTGACTCTGTGTGGAAGAAAGAGGACCTCAAATGTCATCCTCACACCTCACACGCATGTTTCATTCACAGAATTCTGTCCAGTTGTTTTGGAAATGGCTATTTTGCATTTTTAATCCACTTCTGTATTCATGGGTAATTTCAAACCCTTGCTGAATTGACTTTTCACAGGGAGTTTGACTGACAGTCAATCTAACCAATCATAACGCAGAATTTGCCATTTTCTCGGACAAACAAATCAGACAAGAGAGTAGATTATGAATTTGAATTTAAAAAATGGTGTTCACGGTGGAAACAAGATACCTTTTGATGTTCATTCATGTTTATTTTGTGCTAGGACTATATTTAAATAAAGAGGAAGAAATGATCAGTTCACATACCGCTTGAATCTGTCACGACACATTAAAAAGTATTTAACGGTATTTAACCAATTGTTTGAATTTCTTACAAAAATTACAACTTTTGAAAGCTGAGACTTTGTTTCATACCAAAAGTAAACTGCTCTATCTCCATAAAAAAAATGTAAAATTTTTTTTTACATCCAATATATTAATTGCAAAAATGTTGTTATATCATTAAACGTTTACCAGTATTCAAAATTTTTAGATGGCTCTTTACAAACGTCCAAGACTTTCCCCCTTTTTTTCCACAAGGAGTTATATGTCATTCATTGGTTCAAAATGCTTTTGGCTTATTTATACTGTAGTGCACATTAAACTGGGACAGGAGAAAGTATTTTTGCATCAAAAACTAATGTCACCTTTAAAGTGCACTCCTTTTTCCATCCTCCTCTTTTCACCATCTCACTCTCTTTTCAGCAGCATTCATCTGCTCCCAAGGGTTTAAAGATCGCAGTTATTGTACCTACAGCTGAAGACCAAATGTCTCAAAGTCATTTTGAGTGGGAAAATTTAATCCAGCCCCCAAGATTGTCATGTGTAGGGTTATATGATTACAGCTATTAAAATCTATGCAACACACATTTTCCCCGAATCCCTCCAACCCACGCAGATCATGAGCAGGTCTAGTAGATAACCACCGAGAATTAGATTGCAAATGTGGATGCAAGGTAAAGAATATGCTTTGCTGTTTTAAAGGAACAGTTCATCCAGAAACAGGAATTCTGTCATTATTTACTCACATTGATGTCATTTCAAGCCTGTATGATTTTATTTCTTCCACAGAACACTAATAAGAAGTCGTAGCAGAATATCTCAGGTGCTCCGAGATATTTCCATTGTAGCTCGTACTGGGAGAAATTAAGCTTTTCGAAACTTTCAATCAGACGAACCAATTGCTTCGCAAAATCATTCACTGTTTCAAAGCACTCAAAAGTGCTACAAGCTGGTGACGCCTGTTGGTTGGTCAGAACAGTAAATATGAAGTGTCTGTGTAATATTTGTTGTTTTATTAAACTGTAGGTCTTGTTTTTTTTATGAAGAACTTAGGCCAACAAGAGACTATTAACTTTGTTGTTTCCTATTTTATAATACAAATATGTCAATTTGTCTACAAATTTATAAAATTGATCCAAAATCAGGTATAAACCAAATAGACACTTGTTCACAGGATCATACCATTGAAACCACTGAATTTTCGAAATAGTTATGACTTAAGTTATGACAGTTATAACAAAGCCTCAACTACTGAAATTACATAACTTTAGCAGTTTGATACGCGATCCAAATTACTGGTTCAAAACAAATGGTTTGCAAAGGTTTCCAAGCTTCAAGAAGCAGTGTTTTTGAAAGCACCAATCACTAGTTCATACACACATGTAAATATTTAGCCACCCCAAGAAAGTGTTGTGTGCATTTTGGAATTTTTAATTGCATCTTAGTGTTTCCATACAGCATTTTTCAAGCAAAATCCCAAAAATTGCATAAAAATATGCATATAGAAACAACTATTAAAGTAAAATGCAATTCACCCTTTGCCAGGAGTGTGATTGACAGGCGATCTGACCAATCATAACACAGAATCTGCCATATTGTCTGACAAACAAACCAGACAGGAGAGTAGATTAATGTTGGTGAACTTAAACTTGAAAAATGTATGTGTATTAACATTGAAGATACCTTCTTCTTATGTTCATTCATGTTTATTTCATGCTATAACTAGTAAAGAGGAAGAAATTATTCACATGCCACTCGAACTGAGATTTATTTTCAAAATCTAAGGTAAACTATCTGTTGTTGCTTTAGGCTATGACTACAAATGTCACGCAAAATGGTATTCAAACTCACATAAGACATGTTTTACTTTAAATAAAGCACATCACCTGAGAATTATTTAGAAAATAGAAATTTCACGTGTCGCCATAACGGCTAGTTAGGACAAAACCTCTGATTAACCTGGAAAACATACCTTTTATCGCATGTCGTGGAGTCACATCGTGTGTAGTTAAGACACGATGTTACATTCCACAAAAAATCGTTATAATGGAAAAAGGTTCTTTAGATTATTACAATGTTCTCCATTAAGAAAAAAAAAAAAGATTCTTATAATAAAAGGTTCTTTAGGAAACCCAAAATGGTTCTTTTATGGCAGGGGTGTCAAACTCAGTTCCTGGAGGGCCGGAGCCCTGCAGAGTTTACATGCAACCCTAATTAAACACACCAGATCCAGCTATTTAAGTCATCCAGGCTTATTTGAAAACTAGATGGTTTGTGTGTTGGAGCAGGGTTGGAACAAAACTCTGCAGGACTGCGGCCCTCCAGGAACTGAGTTTGGCACCCCTGTTCTATGGCATCACTTCACAAACCCTTTTGGAACCTTTATTTGCATATTTCATAACCATACAGGTTTTAGAGTGAGTACATGACGACAGAATATTAAGAGATCTGTTTCTTTAAAATAATTATCAAGTGTTCTTTCTAGGTTCCCTGATGCTCTCCAGTCTAAGTGGCTTCACTGTAGATGTGTTTACCCACAGGATTGCTTTGTCTGTGCTAATAGATGCTGTGTTATAAGTAGATGTCCAGCCCAGTGTGTCGTGTCCTACTGGCTGCCCATGAGCTTTCTAATCCAGGGAAATGTGGGGGTCTGTCCTGATCTCTATTCAACGTGGCACGCCAAAGGTCGCTTTCGTACACGCCGTCCATGTGAGCTTTCTGAAACAGCTTACGTGGCTTCGCAAAGGAAATTGAAAAAGTGCTGTAATCCTCACACCCCTCTGTGCCCAAACGCACTTACCACAACATACACACACACTTACGATGGCAACAAACCAATACTCACACCTCTCAAACACACAGCTAAGAGCTGGATTATATGAAGGTCTAATCCTTCCCAAATGTCCACCCTGCTGTCACCTTCGGAGTCCGAAGTTTGAGATTGTTCGCAGATCTCTTGCTGGTCACAAGGAGGGTGCACTTCCTGTTTACCAGTTCCTCTGTTTCCTTTGTCTTTCTCCCTCTTTAGTAATCAGCAGACTGTACTCCAGACAGCCTGTTGGAGGTTGATGCCAGTTCATGCTCGCCAGGCCCAGGATACCGTCTCAAACGCTAATCCATGTGGATGTACCTATTTACCCCCTCCTCAGCGAGCGAAGCCTCCCCACCTGCCATAGTAAACACTGACAAATTACATTTGTTAAGAATTCAAACAGCTCATTCCACCCCGGTGCCGGGTTGAGCCACGCTTTCGTCTCGCTCTAATGACACCAGACTCTTTTGCAAGGGAACTTGGACTAAAACACAACAAATTACAATGTGACATAAAATCATTTCTAACAGGGCTGCTTTGTTCCACTCTTAAGGGTGAGCGTGAGGGTAATAAGATTCATCAAGACACTATCGCTCTGTTACTAGAGAGCTGTCTAGTGCCAATATGAGCAGGATGCCTTCTAAACCGTTCGCACTGAGAGTGATTTTATCGCTGGAAGTCACCAGGTCACTCTAGGGTTGCCTACTGCTGGATACAAATCTGGATACAAACTACCAAATTGGAGGTTTTTTTTATTATTACTTATATACTTATGAGTTGCTTTTAATTTAAGTTTCAGTCCTTTTATTATGTGTTTTGTCATATTTAGGTTTCTTTAAACTAATTTTACATTTGAATCATTTTTATTTAACTTTATTTTTTATTTGACTTTTAATTATTTTAGTACTTCAATTTCATCTTGTTTCAGATACTTGCCAATTAGATTTTTTATTTATTTTTGTGCTAGTACAAATAAGATGTCCCTTTCCCTGCTGCTTAAAATGAACATTATTGCTAGACTTTATTAATATTTTTTCGAATGATAATTTTTTTTTTTTTTTTTTTTACTATCTACCTATTTATTTATTTATCCACTTAAATGATCTAAAAATCCTTGAAACAAGATGTACTGAAAATGCGTATAAATAGTACGCCAAATAAAAACGAAAACTCGCAGTATTGATACGCAAAAAATTTACTTTGGCGTATATATGATACGAACGTGTTTGGCGTGCATATAAAACGCAGTTTTCGCATGATACCAAATTTGTTGGCGTACTTATGATACGCATCTACCCATCGCGTAGCATATATACGCCAAAGTCCATTTTTGCATATCAATACCATGAGTTTTCATTTTATACGCACTTTCATGAGATCGGGTTGATTTTTTCCGACTCATCGTAAGTATAGAAAGATTTCAGAAGTTATACAATGGCTTTGTATAAGAAAACCAGTAAAAATGTAAGTCGTTACTCAATGTAAATCTCATTTATAACAATTTACATATATTTAACAAATAATTACATGTAGAAAATAATTAGTATATTGCATTAGAAATGCAAATAAAACAGCGATTCTACCTCATGCACTCAAGAACACACTAAAATGGTGCCAAATATAAAGCAGACAAAACGTTCTGATGAATTTCATGTTAGTTTCATGTTTCATGCAAGTCATAGGTGCCTTACATGTCAATATCTATATAGTCATCTGAAGAACAAAAAGTTTGAAAGAAGTAAAAAAAATTTTTTATAAAATAAACTTGCATACAGTAGTGTTGCTTCACAAGTAAAAATGGTTATTTCAGAGAGTTTTTGAAAAAGGTTTTGAATTAATGAATTAATCAGGACATCTCTAACTTTCATTGAAAATAAATGACTTTTGCTATGAAACACATACATTAGCATGTTGGTATAAAAGCAAGATTCCCTAGCATTGCTGCTGCTGCTGCATTTCATCCAAAGTCATGTGGGATGTTTCCAACTTCAAACTATAAAGGTGTTCAGCTGGACAATTGGAAGATGACATCTATGGAAACAAAATGAGATTGTTAGCTGTGCAGGTGTTCGATTGTGGAGAAAGAAAACTCCCAGCTACCAAATTGGAGGATAAACAATGCTACTTTCTGTAATGCTAGCGTTTGTTCTCCAGGTGTATGATTATCAACAGATCATTTACTGTGCTTTACACACCTGTAGCGTTTTATTGCACATTTTCAAGTGGGAAGCTGCAAAACTGGACTTTCTGAGGTGAATGGAACATAAAGGCATAAAATACACTATCATTTAAAGGTTTGGGGTCAGTTTGGGGTTTTTTTTTTTGTTGTTGTTTTTAAGAAATTAATATTTTTAATCAGCAAGGATGCATTAAATAGGCATTTGTTTTGATATAAAAGAGGGTTTGGAAGGGTTTTTCTCGACTTAACTTCTAAAGGAGACCAGAGACCAGCAGAGATGTGTTATCCTTGTGTTCAAAACAAGCTTGTTACTTAGATTATTGCAGAAGTGTAAAAAATGGTCTGAGAGGCTGCAGTGGCGCCTGGCACAGGGATAATGAAAGCACTTGCAATCTGCTAGATGCTTAATCAAGTTCACACACATACCACTACTCTACATTAAAATTGGCCCGCCACATAGATCATGCAGCAATTCAGAGACTATGCAGGAACAAATTTCACATCAACTCTAAACGGCAAAGAGAAAGTGACCACATCAGAGAGAGATCTAATGCTTTGGAGGGAATGCTTAGATAAGTCGTGTTAGGTTCATGTAATATCATATCATATTTTCCACCAAAATGATGGCTCAAGAATGAGTACCAATATTTCCAGACTAGTGGCTACACAACCTGCCTATGTGCATTATGATTTTCAATACATATTTTAACATTCAAAAAAGTAAATTAATTCAATTAAACTGCTTCAGTTGAAAGTTATTTAAATATAACAACAACAAAAAATGCATATAAATTAAATGACATTTACGTTTAGACAGGTGGGGAAAATAAAGTGGCAGGAGTTTATGATGAGTCTTTTTAGTAAATATTTTAACATCCAACTTAGTTTGACTGAAATTAATTTATTAATGTACATTTTAAATAAATATTTCATAAACTGAAATGAATTTAACAATGTATAATTTTTAGAAATATAAATGTTTAATGAGTAATAATTTATTTAAATACATTTATTCCAACCTAGTTTGACTGAAACCTAAAAATGTACATTTTTTTAGAAATGTAAATATTTAATAAATTGAAATTAAATTAAAAATGTATATTTCATAAATGTTTAATAAATACAAATTACAATATATAGCAAATAAAATAAATAGCAATCAATTCACAAATTGCATTTAAGTGAAAATAAAGTGGCAGGAATGAATCTTAACATGTAACCTATAGGTCGATGGAAATGAATTTAATAATGTATATTTTTCATAAGTTTAAAAATTTAACGAGCTAAAACAGAAGTAGCGACAGATCTTCCATATTGCGACACACGGTGAAATGGATTATCAAAAAAAAAAACTAAATAATCGGAAATATCCAGCATACGCCACCAGAGCGAGTCATTTCACTGAAAGATCAAGTTATGACATTCGATTAAAAATTTGAAAGTAAAAAATAAATAAATAAAATGTATCATTCACAAAAGATCTCTAATTTCCTTTTAGAAAATAGATTGGGTAAATTTGCATTTGCTGACTTTAGAGTTAGTTTTTGTCATCTCCGTTTCTGTTGTAGAAGTATGTGAAGTGAGTTCAGATTGGGCTCCTGCATTGGTAACCTGTAGGTGGAAAAGTGGCATGAGAGCTTGACGCTGTCAGACAGTGAGAGAGAGAGCAGCATTCTGATTGGTTGAGTCTGCGCACATAGTTAAATGATAGCCGCTGTGATTGGTTTGTCATTGATTGTTTCAGTGGCCTTCTGTCCGGCCCCTGATGCATGACGGGAGGCCACTGACCCTTCTGACAGACATCATCTATCAGTATTAGCGAGCAAAGGGCAGGATGAACCCAACCAGGACCTCAGATGAGCGACGTTATGTCAAGCCAAAGAATTCACACTCACACACGCATTTGATTCTCTAGAAGTTTCGGAGAACCTTAACGCACAGGTGTTATGACTTCTTCATCAATAGTGATAGTTCATACAAAAATGAAAATGCAGTCATCATTTACTCACCCTATAATGTCGCTTACAAACATGACTTTCTTTTCTTCTGTGGAACACACACAAGATATTTTGAAGTATAATGGGTTAAAACAACATTGGACGTTGATTGTCATTGTTTAGGGGAAAAAACAGTTACAAAATAGTTATTTTTTTGAAATATTTAAATATTGATTTTAATATTTATTTAGCAACTATCCCTTTAAAAGGGCAAACCTTTACTTTTTTTTCCTACTTGTACCTAAATGTTTGTTCTGTTATCATTGGCTAACCTCTGCATACTAGTGTCTATTTTTTTTTTTTAAATTAAATAATGTTTTGTTAGATTCGTGTTTAAAACAAGACAAAATTTTCCAATGGGTAAGAAAAGTAAACTTAAATCTAACTAAAGATCCACTGAAAAAATATTGTAGCAACAATTTTCACTGAAAAATTCCTACTTTTTTTCTAAAGTGCAAAAACAAAGTAATATTTTGATATTTAGATATTAAATACACTCTTTTACATTGGGGGAAGTGGTGTTAGGGGGAAAACATGCAATACACAAATATGTAACTGCAATTTCACAACCGTTTGGGCTCAGTAAGTTTTTTTTTTTTTAGTTTTTTTTTTTTAAAGAAAGTCCCTCCAAGGCTGCGTTTATTTAATCCAAAATACGGAAATATTGTGAAATATTATTGCAGTTTAAAACAGCTGTTTTCTAATTGAATATTTTTTCAAATGCAATTTATTCCTGTGATGCAAAGCTGAATTTTCAGCATCACATGATCCTCCCGAAATCATTCTAATAAGCTGATTTCCTGCTGTGCTCAAGAATCATTTCTTATTATCAATGCTAAAAACAACTGTGTACTTATTTGAAACAGAATTTTCTGTAACAATGTAAAAGTCTTTCTTTTTTGATTGAGTTTAGTTTTCGAACCAGATGGTCTGCTATCAAGGGCTAACTTGACAATGCTAACCAGCCAAACCTTGTCCTCTTTATACGCTTTAGTGAGTCCAGCTAGCTCCATTTCTGACTTCTACATCTCTAAACAGTGTTTTCTGCTCACTTGCGTTCTCTCGCCTGTACTCCTCAGCTGCACGCTCTGGGAATTACCAGGTCAAGATTTCTGGCCTAAATGCAATAGACCCAGGGCTGAGCTTGGGTTTGCGAGGGCACGGTGCCAAACAAACACAGGCCACTGCATGTGTCAGCCAAGAACCAGAGAAAGCGCAATGCAGTGCGAGAAAACACCACAATACATTTCGAGAGCCAAGAAAGATGCTTGCTGTAGCACTTAAATAATCCGCAACACAACCAAATAACGTCGCAAAGCAAAGTGTGCTCGATAAAGTCGAAATGAAAAGCCAAAGCGGAAGAGACAAATAAAGAAATGTTTATCTGAAAGGCTTCATCAAATTGCTAATGACAGCTCGGTTAATTCGCTGACAAGACGCCATCATGCGAGAGCGGAGGAAGGCAGAAATAAACATTTCTACAGGGTTATACACAGTCTGACAGTAAGTGTTATTTAAAGAAGTCCAATTAAGCATAATGTGTCTATCCACTCTCATTAATTTGAGTTTATATTTAAAGAGACTTACGATCAGATGTGACATACATTCACTCACAGAGAGAAACCAGTCACTTTTGTTAAAGGGCAACGGTGTCCTCGTGTGGTTGATGTGTGACACTACAGCAATCAAATGTGTTGAATCTTGCATTAAAAAAATCCTAAATATGCATTAAAAATGTGCCAAAAAGTATAGAAAACGGTTTTATTCTTAATTTTCAAAGGTGAAATGCAACCTGGCCATGGCATATGTCTAATTTGACTCACTTCTACAATAAAAGACAGAGGAGTGTGGCAAATCACTGTAGGGTTCGATCATGGGACACATTATCTTTAACATCAACAATAAACTACACTGTATCTATTCTGAAAATCTTCTTTATCCAGCCTCATTTAGCAAATGCAGGTGTTTGCCTGGTTACAACCTGCTTCCTCTGAGTGAATACAAGACATCTGCACACCTTTGTTACATTATTCATGAGTGCAGGAGGGTGCATGCTAATGAGCTACTGTAATCTGGCTGTTTTTGTAATTAAGAAACCATAATGCTAATTTGACAAGGGCAGGGGACTGACTTGTAAACGCACTTAGCCGCAGGACACTGCTGGTATAAAAACACTGCGAGACTTCAAACTCTCCAGAAATATAGTTGATACGCTGTCAAATATTTCCAGATTATTTAAGGAGTGCCTTAACATGTATTCAATAAAATACATGGAATTTTGAGAGGAACTTTGTAAACCTTCCAAACTGCACCTTGGACGAAATGTTTTAACTAACATGGGATTTTCAGGATTCAGTTCAGCACCATTTTATTCCTAGAAGCAAATTTGCTTTTTAAACCATTTTTTTCTAATGAGACTTGAATAATGTTTTGCTTTTTTACTTACTGTACAGGCTGTACAATTGGCTGTATGAATGTCACTGCATTATACACAATATCAAACTAATTTTTTTTTATGTTGTCTTTTTTTAGGTACATTAATTTATCTATTTTTCATTCATTTTAAAGAACGATAACACACTCACTTCCACTAAAACGTTGGATAAACGTCATTGTAAAAAATTAGTAGTAAAACAGTGAAAGTCTCTTGCATTTATTTATTTATTAGCGTTGTTATTTTAGTATCATTGAGATGTTTTTATTAATAGTTTACATTAGTTTTTCAGTTCTGTTTTCATTTTAATTTTTGGTAAAGTTTTAGTCATTTTGTTGTGCGTTTGTGTCATTTTCAATAGTTTATTTTATGTTTTTTATGTATTATTTCAGTTTTAGAATTAGAATTGTAGCTTAAATTAAATGAGTTTAAATTTCTTAATCCATGTTTTATTTCAGTTGAATTTTAATTTATTTTATTTAAAGTATTTAAATTTGAGTTTTAGTTAACTGCAACAACCCTGCAGATGCCACTTGTTTAAATATTTTTTTACCTAACACAGTGACATTCATACATTCCAAGCATGATTCAGTTTTGCAAATACTTCTGAGGTCACTGTATACTTTGAGGCTATTACTGCAGAAATAACTTTTTTTTCTCTTTTTTTAAAACACTTTATTCAGTATGATATGTTTTTAATGAGATTAAAGCTAATAACGTAACTAATGAAGCCAGAGAACAGAGAATGTGAACTTGATGTAAACACAGTACTAATTTTAAAACCGTAATCACTTTCCTTTCACCTCCAGCATATAAAAACATTTAATAAAGCACGTTAATAACCCACCCACATCATTTTAAAGGCCATCACTTCACAGAGAACATCAGAAACCTACACTTTAAAGTTGAAGTTCTCATTCTCCTTCATCGCGAAACCTAGATAATGAGTTGAACCACAGCAGAAAAGGTTCATTTTGAGTTTCAAATCTTTCCGGGAAGACACCATCCAGCGTGCATCCCAGAATTCCACCTACTGCCGTGCCGCAGGCTCTGCCGTTCATGTACTGTATGGTCTGATTACAGTAATCTTCCCGCAGCCTCTGTCTCTCACACACACTGTTATTATTTAAGACCTGCGGAGATAATAGCAGCCGTGCTCGGAAATGGCTATGTGTACATCTTTCCTCCCAGGGGCCACCGGGGCTCCTAACCTGAGGGAGCAGGAGTGTCTTTCCTCCTCTCCATTGTGCTGTTTGTCTTCTCTCTGTCTATCAGGCCAGGTCCCTGTTGAATGGGGTCAGAGGATCCCTCAGCCGTTACCATTTATCACAGCCACAGAGCTGATATCTGGGAGCAGGGAGGACGGAGGAGGGGTGTCAATCTCACGTTTCCTTTTCCTGAGAAAACACGAGCTGCTCATCCCCTCCCGCGGCCCCAAAATCCAGTCCAATCCAGCGGGTCAGGAGCGGATTTATCCCACTAATGAATCCAACCTGAGCCCGCAAACACAGGTAGCCTCACAGGTCACCAGTCAGTAATTGGATAAAAGATCATCATCAAAAGCTATTACCACTCATGGCCGGATAGGAGCACCATGGTCGGCCATTACAATGAGACGGGTATAATTAATCCACTGTGCTCTTCAGACACCCAAAAGAGCTCATTTTAATTCAACATCAAGAATTCATTTAACTAAAACATGCTGGAAGCCGGGAAAGAGACGGATAGTGCGATTAGACGTATGGTTGGTGTGGAGATCAATGGAAAAGAAACTTTAATATGGCTTTCTCAATACCTTAAACTGAAAAATATTACTATGTTTGCAAAAATTATATATGATACATAAAAATGTATATGGGTTCAACAGATTCTGAACATAATTTGTAAAATAGTAAAGTGCTAGAAAAATAAAAAAGACAGATAATAGAACAAATAAATAAATAAATAAAATAAATAAATAAATGTGTGTGTGTATTACTTTATTTTTAACCATTTTTAATAAAAATTTTTATTATTATTATAAATAGTGTATATACTGTATGATATATATATATATATATATATATATATATATATATATATATATATATATATATATATAATATATAATTAATAAGGGAGGGATCCATACAGTCTGAGAAATTTAGGCTACATCTGAATATAATTTTGGGGACAAACATAAGGAACAAAAATAAATCCTACACATGTTTTATTACTGTTATTTGTTACAACAAATAAGTTATTTGTTCATGAGGGAAGTAGCAATATCCGATACAAGAATGAATGATTCATTTGAGTCAAATCTTTTCAATGAATCATTGATTCGGTTCACACAGCCTGTCTGAATATTTTATTCACTAAGCATGCTGATTCTATTCTAGTCACACAAATCTTTCGTGTGACTTCAGAAAAAGTTAAATATGCTGTGCAATTCATATGGACTGCTTTAATGCGCTTTAATATCCTAAATAATAATATCCAACCCTTTAACCCTTTAAATACAATGACACACAGTGCTGTGTCCAAATGAACTACAGTACCTAATAATCATAAAATTCAGTCGTGGTTTCATTAACATTCAAATGTCGGGTTACATTTAATGACTTCAACAACTAATCTAAGAAATAATTAGTGTAGGTCAGAGGCAGACAGTAACTAAGTACATTTACTTGAGTATTGTACTTAAGTGCACTTTTTGAGTATCTGTACTTTACTATGATAATGAGTATTAATGAGTATTATTTTTTCTGGAAACTTATGACTTTAACTTCACTACATTTGAAAGACAAATATTGTACTTTTCATTCCACTACATTTCTATCAAGGTCTTCAAAGTAGAAAGTCGTTACTATGTAGCAGCTTCAGTGAGTGATTTTTTTTCTTCTCTAAAACGTGACTTTCTTTTTTTTCAGACAGTTTATCAGTAATCACTCTTGTAGGGCTACATGAAGTGATTTCCCAGCATTTTTTTTAACACTGGCCAGTTGTAAATGCGATATTTATTTACAACAATTTAATAATAAGAAGTTAATAATGTTGTATATATTAGACACAATATTGTCTGATTTTGCTGAATTGTGTACGTGAAAATATTACCTATAAAGCCACAGAAGAACTGTTGTGCGTCTCCTAATAAAACACAGGTGTTGTACTTGAAGCAGCACTGCACAGACCGTTCTGTGTGTAACATCAAAGTACCACGAGAGCGATTATACAGCATTTTTGAAATTTTTCAAGTCTTGCAATTTTGCTTTTTTTGTTAAAGCAGTGTTGCTGTAGTAAAGTTATACAGCTACAGTTGTGTTGCTGGGTTTTAAAGCAGGTTTGATTTTTTTTCTTCCTTATCACTGGATTTACAGCAATTTCACTCTCCACTCTGTTCAGACACTGTCAGAGCTGTGTGAGATCGCTACCATCCTGCTTTTGTGGAGGGTGGGTAGGGGTATTAAATATATTTTTTTTTCCCCATAGGTTTTTAACATTCTAAAAGCTCTTTATTCCAAAGATACTACAAGCTAGTCAGTGTATTCAGTAGGGGTAATGTATTGTAAGTTGCTTCAGAGGCATTGCAAGTTTTGCATACAACAATAATAAAACAGTGCATTGACATAAAAAAAAAGGAAATTTACTTTTGCAACTTAAGTACTTTTAAAAGCAAGTACTTCTGCACTTTTACTTAAGTAAAAATCTGTCTTTACAACTTTCACTTGTAATGGAGTAATATTTGACCAGCAGGATCTGTACTTTCACTCAAGTAATGGAGTTGTGTACTTTGTCCGCCTCTGGTGTAGGTGAGGAGCCCGTTGTCAGTCGGATGCCGGTCATGAGCAAAGCCAATCAGACGGGATGAAGCATCCATCCAATTGTGATGGGACAGAAAATGAGGTCACGATTGCGCAAACAATCAAAGGCAAAACAATTATTCCACAGCTGCTGATATTTCATCTTTTCTCACCGCGATAAGACGCCACACATGAGGGTGAGTTTATTGATCTGGGTAGAGGGTGGGACGTCTGATCATCGCGCTAGTCATTATGCATGAGCTGCTTTCCCCCTGTACTTATTAAGCCGCTCCGATTTCTACCTGTTTCCATCAGAGCTCATTAAAAAACAATGCAGAAGGCCTGCCTATCTCAGCGTGCTGGTTGACTGCACTATAAAAGTCAAGAACTCATCACTTCCAGTGCTGTGATAAGCCCACGGCACAAATTGAAACCGGTTTGATTAGGCCTCGTGGAAGGCTCTCACCCTTTCTCTCTGTTTCCAGCGGGCTGCGTATCAAATCTCCCCCGAGGGAACGTCTGAGATGGATCCGTGCCCATACTTTGGCCACAAACTAGTAGGGTCCTTTCAGAACATGACCTGTGGTGCTCACACAAACTAACAGTGTGAGATCCAGTCGTGGCTCCTAATGTATTCAAAAGCCCTCTGGCGGTGTGCTGGGTGCATAAATTATCTGAGGTGAGGAAGTCAGACTGAATGCTGAATGTTGACGGCTGTGGATTTCGGCAGCCCGAAGGCCGCTCGGACCCTCTTGATGTTGTAAACGCCTAAAAGACCCCCCTAACTTTCTTGTGTCAAGGATAAATATCTCTCCTCTAATTTAGGAGGTCCTGCTTTGCCTTGGCATTGCACGTATTTGGCTAGAAGAAATGATCAAATTTCTTATATTTACCTGCTTGTTTTTGAGCAGTTTACTCAGAGGGAAAATTAGCCACAGTGTTACAGCTTTAACAATCGCACCTCTACAAGCAAACCAAGTATGCCATAAATGTTGTTTTGCTATACACTTCAAATACAAGATGTAAACAAGATAAAAAACTGAATTTACAAAGATCCTAAAATTGCCTTCTAAACTGGCCAATATGCATGCACCTCCTTATTATAAATGCCTAATTCAACACTACATCCACCAGTAAGACTGAACATTAAAAAATAAGCAATAAAAAAAGTCACTAATCAATTATAAACAGGTATTTTTCCCCCCAAAAGCACCATATATATATATATATATATAAAAGAATTCAGATGCAAAAGCCTATAAGTGCCGTTTGAAATGTTCTTCTAAATTGAGCATTTTTATCAGACTGCTATATGTAGGTTCAGTAATTTCACTTTAATGGCAATGAATAGGTTGTTTTAATTGCTATTAAAGTGAAATAACAGAACATAAACATAGGAGCCTGAGGAACATGCTATAGTTTTAGAATAAATTTTCAGACGGCACTTAGAGGCTTTTGCATCTGAACTCTTCAAAATTAAGAGACCACTTGACCACTTTCTCTGGATTTATGATTTATGGTTATGTGTTTGAGTAAAAGATAATTTTTGTTTTATAATGTAAACTACTGATTACATTTCTTCCAAATTTTAATTAAAAATGTTGTCATTTAGAGCATTTTTTGCAAAAAATGGCAAATGGTCAAAATAACAAAAAAGATGCCATGTTTTCAGACACGTTTATATTCATCTTTGGACAACACAATACCAATGTTTTAACTTCAAAAAATGAAAACATTTATTTTGACCAATTGTCTTTTTTGGAAAAAAAAAGTTCTAAATATTTTGATATGATAGTTCTATGATATTTTTATTTGAAATTTGGAAGAAATGTTATCAGGCAGAATAAAACAAATATTAACCTTTTATTTAAACCCATACAAATTCAGTACTCTATAGAGAAACTGAGAATTTTTAAGTGGATTTTTACCATAGCTGTTTCCTTCTAATCTGCTTTGAAACCATTTAAATAAGCACCAAATAAATGAGAAAATCTGATTTAATGAGCAGAGAGACTATTTAAAATGTCATGTTATTTTTACGAGGTATAATTTTCTTTTGCGAGGTATTATGATGGTTGTTTGTGAACATTTACAAAAAATCTTCCTAAAATAAATATTGCTTATTTAATTTCATTCAACATTTTGACCACTGAAACCTTAACTGGGAAGGAATTTAGAGAAGTGCAATCGAATAGCCCTGATGTATAATATAACTGCAAAAGAAAATAAATGATGCATGCAGAATAAACCCACACTGATTGTGCAAAATGGTGCTGGGGTGTCATAAAATTGTCTCCATGGTTACTGCATTTCACTTTCAAATCAAACTCTTAAGTGCAGTAAAGCTTCCTGTGGGACTGTTGTCTTCCTTCCTCCGACTGACAGCCTTTAAACACCCTGCATGCATTTGTTTAGTTTCAGCATAATGCTGTTTTCTTTATTATTAGCATGTAGACAGAGCACAATTACCAATTCCAGTGTTTTATCTTTTTGCTGTGTGTTAACGGTAAAGTGTGTGGGAGAAGTGGTCCGGATGCAAATCATGGATGGGATTTGCATTTAAAACAGCTGCTTATAAACAAGCAATTACGCTTAAACTAGGGCTAAGACACTAACATACATGAACATTCAGATTTCTCACTGTTGAAGATAGAGCATATTCACATTTTGTATAAATATGCAGTGACCCCAAAGCCAATTTGGACACCTACGCCACTTAAAAATGTATGAATGTCTGCATTATATAAAACGAAAGTGTGCTTGCACTATCTTGCCTACCAATAAATGTCACCTGGATCGATATTCAATGACATTTATAAATTTTTAAGTGTGGCCTACAGGAATTATACAGGTTTAATACAAATTAGGTTTAATCAACAGCATTTGTGGCGTAATGTTGGTTACTATACCATAAAATAAAATGACTAAGCCCTCATTTTCTAAAATAAATAAATAGAATTTAAAGCTATACCGAAGCACTTAAAATGGAACTGACTTTATGGAGGATATAAAAGTAGAAATGTGTGACGCTCACTTCCATATTCAAACAGTGTTATTATTTGATATTTACTATTATAGTTTTTGTCGATATTTTGAATTAGATTTTATTTTACTTACATTTTTTGTGTCTGCTGTTTTTCTTATTTTGTTTCTTTTCTTTTTCTAAATATGTTTATATAGTTTGCATCAAGTTTTAGTTTTACTTATTTTAGTACTTCAACTTACACTAAACAAAAATGAGAATTGGCAACTAGCTGAATTAAAATAAGTTTAAGATTTTATATTTTACTTCAGTTAATGTTTAAATTTCAAGCAATGAAAATGCTGATGGTTTTAATTTTAGTTAATGATAATAACCCTGCACTCACTAACAATTTCCAAACAAGCTTGTAATAACTGTGCTGCTAAAAATAAGTCTATAAAATAATCTGCAACACACAAGGCTTTCCACCAGCATCATTCTGGAAGCGGTACAATTAATACAGAAGCAAAAACATCAGCCAACATCTCAGGACCACCAGTGACCTGCAAGCTAGAAACTTTCCAACTGTTACTCCTTCCCATAATTAATGTTACAGTTCTGGAATCTAGACAAAGCCCGGTTATTGTACTTGGCACAGCTGGGCATCTTTTGGTATGTAAATGAAACAGACTGGAAGGATTGCAGGGGGCTTGAATCCCCCCGCCAGACTCCACTGCCACGGGCTGTTTGGAGATCTGCTCTGTGCACTACAAGGGGCTTTTCTGGTTCCCTGCCAAACACAAACCCAGACGAAAAACCAAATACAAACATACAGTATATCTCTGTCAACACACACGCGTTATTCAAAAGCAGGCAATGAACCCTCAAACACAGCGTAATGATCAGACACAGCTAAAACTGCTAATAAAACTCACCAAAATCAGTTTCCCATCAGTAAAGGACGGAGAGGCGGAACCTTTTCCCAGAGGATGAGGTTATTCTGGGCCGTGAGTGAAGATTTCTTTCCCACACCTACTCACAGACACGAAGAACCAAAGCTTCTCCTCTAGGTGATTTCAAAAGCTCTCACAGGAGGGACTTCATCACCTTTTAGGATAAACATACTGTACAAGAGACGTCATCTGAAACTGCTGTTTGTCTTGAGACCTGTTTATATCTGTAGAAAGGATTCAAGGAAAAACCAAAAAGACCTTCTTCTTGTAATTCTAAATGTGATCACATGCATTTTTAATTTTTGCAAATCCAACAACTTTTCTCTGACAATTCTCATTGTAGCATTACGTTTAAGTAGCAGTGTCGCTTTGAAACAACACCGATTTCTATAACATCCTAAACCATGAAATAACCATAGAAACTAATAGGTATACAACTTTACAGGTCAGATAACACAAGTTAATAAAACAAAACGTTTTGTAAAATCATAAACCTCACATTTAAGCCTGACAAATGATTAGGTTATATATAATTAGTCTGAATCCATATAACTCACCATATCATTCTGTTCAGCGTGCAATACGTATTGGTTCCATTTCAGGGTTTTTACATAAACAGACGCAATGAAGGCTGGTAGACACCATTAATATTTTAAAATAGACTTAATAAAAATTATATCTAATCAGTACAATACAATATCCACTTAATCTAGAGTTGCACCACTGTAGGAAATATTGCAATGTGATATTTGGCATCAAAATAATGAATTATCAAAATGATAATGACATGCATTGAATTTTGTGATCCTATTTGTCTTACATATTATATCTAATTTTCACTGTTCTAATACTGCTTTGTTCATGGGACAACTTTTTGAGCCAATCACCTGAGTTTATTCAATCATTTCCACTGTAGACACTGTAAGAATGCAAAATGGTTCATGACTATTTTATACATTTTATCCCATACAAGCAGATTTGTGCTTGAGCAAGATGGTAAAACCTTTATGACCCTCCTCTTAATCATAGGTGACTATGGATATGATCACTAGCAGTCACCATCACTGATGAACAGTAGTAAAAGAAACTGCATTTTCTGAGGAAAGTGCACCACCTACTGGTGCAATCTGGAAAGTGAAGCACTAACAAGCAAGTGTATTTTAAGACTGTTGATTTACTTGTTGGAATTCAAATTTGGCAGGTCAGATTTAAAACAAGTGAACTAGGTTACAAATGATATTTAATCAGAGAAATTGGGAAAAACACTCACTCAAAAGAGAACATAATTAGCAACACTTCAGCATTCACACACACACACACACACACACACACACACACACACACAGAGTAATGAAGCAGTTTGCACAAAATAAATAAAACCAAATAGTAAGTACAAGAAATTACATCTTAATTCTGACAGAACAATGAATATGGAAGAGCTGACCGACTGAACAATGGGTTAAAAAAAAAAAACTCCACTATTTCATATGCTTCACCAAAACTAATTGTCATTCAGAAGCAAAAACCACCAAACCATTGGCTACAAACGATAACAGCTGCCAATCGCTCTCAACATGAACTAAAACACTCAATAATCAGCCTTTGAGAGAGAAAAACAACCAGCGGATATGTTTAACCTCTGTATAAGATCAGATAGCAAGCTTTCCAGTTTGATAACCGTCACTCAACAAGCAGAGTGCAAGTGTAAAAAACGCTTGCTGATGATTAATTCAGAACCTCATCAGAAGAAAAAAGAAACACTGATTCATTCTGCTCTCCAACAGAGAACACTCACAACCTTTAAGTCTCTCAATGTGCAATAATTTGCAAAGATTCATGTTTACAGTCAGAACTCAGCAGCACGCAGATTTTAGTATATTGAAACCGAATAATCTGTGATGTCTTATAGTGATGCAGAAATCTTAAAACTGTTTAGTGATGGATTCTACGATGTCCAGCGCCACAAGGCCACCCTCATCCGATCCCAGACGGCCTGCAGAGAGTCGAAGGCCGGACGCACGTCCAGGATGGAAAACTGGTAGGTGTCTTTAATAATATCCCCATCGTAGTAGTCAATGACATACCGGACTTCCTTTCCGCACCGATCTACGATCCAATCGTGTCGGTCGAAAGGCAATTCATATCTACAGAGAAAGTTAACGGAAAGATATCAAGCACTCTGTAGCTTTTTAAACACTTCCTTTGAGATTTATTTTTATATCTCACCCCATCCAGTGACGTATTCTGGCTCTGGGCGAGAACTCTTTGGCTTTGCCCCCGAATCTCTTCAGAGATGGACCGCATGGACACTCGCTGCCAGAAACAAACATGTGTTGGAAACGAACAGTAATCGAGGGCGCTATGATGATTCTTGCATACTTGACAGTTTGTAGAAACAAAGCAGATCACACTGCCAGTGACCATCAAATGACAAACAGAAGGCGACTAACACGATATTATCACCTCGTTTATCTGACAGCAACAGGGCTTCAGAGGTGATGATGAAGCTTTTATCTGATTAAAATGTGTTTGGCATCACAAGTTACTTTATTATCAGTCACCATTATTTCTGCTAACAATATAATCTCTTCATTAGAACACAACGTAATGCAGTATGAAGTCTGTTATACTATCCAAGGATGTGTTTATTTGATAAAAATACAGTAAAAAAAATAGTGAAATATTATTACAACTTAAAACAACTTTTCTATTTGTATACATTTTGAAATGTAATTTATTCCTGTAGTACTTACTACTTTTTTTCAGGATTATTTGATGAGTATATAGTTTTAAAAAGCATTTATTATTTTATTTTTTTACTTTCACTTTTGATTAATTTAATGCATCCTTGCTGAATAAGAGTATTAAGTTCTGGTAATAAAAAGACACTTTTAACACAGTATGCTCTCAGTCATTGCTCTTGTGAAAGTGAGAGTTGTGTTGCAGTCACCTGGCGTGCAGTGCTTCCCACTTCAGGATTTCCTGCCAGGCTTGATCGTTGTTACGATTGTGAATTTGGATTATATTGGTCATGTCTTCTGGAGCAAGACTGTCATCTTTCCAACGCCACCTGGCAAAATAACAAACAGCAATTAGTTATTTACAGTAATTCAGCACAAACATTTTTAATTTCCTTTCAAAATGTGCAAAACATGCTCTTGTCTTTTCGGCATAGTATCAAAACAATAGCTCCTTTCCGAACATAGTGTGCTGCCTATCTAGAAAGCATTTTAAGGAATCAGAGGCACTCCCCACTTTGTATTTAAAAAAATAAAATAAAATAAAATTTTGTAAGTAAAAAATAAGAATAATGTGAATTATATATAATCCATGAATAATAATTTAAGAAAAAAAATTTACATATAAAAATAAATATGCATTTTTATATGACTTTTTTGTTAATATGAGACACTTATTAGCTATATTTGCATACTGCCGTTCATAAGTTTGGGGTGAGTATTTTTTTTAATTAATACTTTAATTCAGCAAGGATGTATAAATTGATCAAATGTAACAGTAAAGACATTTCTGAAGGATCATGTGACACTGAAGAGCATTGGATGCTGAAAAATTCAGTTTTGCCATCACAGGAATAAAATTACATTTCAAAATATATTAAAATAGAAAAGTTATTTTAAATTGTAATAATATTTTACAATATCATGCAATAAATGCAGCCTTGATGAGCAGAAGAGACTTTTCTAAAACATTAAAACAATTTCAAAAACATGCTAACATCAAATTCTATTGGAATTCATCTATTTGTATGGTGTGTGGAGTTGGAGTTCTCGACCTTGGAAAATAATGTAGTTATTTCTATCTAGGTAATCAAGTTACAACACTCGCAAGCTTCCTGAAGCTAAGCCAAATGGCATATCTGGTCCGCTCAGAGCTCTCCAAAACATAAACAGGACACGTGTCTGCTTGTAAAACAGATTTAGGAATAGAAGCATAAAGGTGAGCTCACCCTTTCCGCAGCATGGCATTCCAAAACATCTGTTCAGAAGGATAAACCCAATTCTGTCCTGTGCCTGATCGAGGGATTTTAGACTCCTCTCTTTTCACGGACAGAGGGAACGGCTGGTCCGGGCCAGGCACCTGATTTGGAGGGGGCATCTGTGGAACACATAAAAGCAACATTAACACACACAAACCAAAAGAATCTCAAAAAGCACCATCTTACTGATGGGATGCCCAGCTCACCATGTTTGTGGGATCGATGGCTCCTTCAGAAGCTTTCATGGGACATTCGACAAACTCATAAGCTCTCTCTTGATGCACAGGGGCGGCCGGAGGCGTCTCAGCCTGATGCATGGGGCACTCAGGAGGCGGAGAGCCTGGGTTTATATTACACATTATGAATAATTATTCTATACAATGCACTGATATCAAGCTCATGATGGTGCATGACTCACTTTTAGGGGGCTCTTGATGCATGGGACACCCAGGGGGTGGGGACACCCCGCTAAAATGAGGCGCTGACATCGCAGACTCTGCCTGAATAGTTGGGGCAAGATTGGATACTGATGCACCCATGATGAACACCAACCCTGAAGAGATCAATAGATCAAGGACATTAAAGATCAAGCAGATCCTGTTGCATCATTACTTGTGTTATGCTGTTCATAGAAAATCTATTTTCTTTCTTAAAATTAATCATTTATTCACCCTCATGTTGTTCCTAACCTGTAGGACTTCTTCCTTCAGACAAAAAAAATTATTTATGTAATAAAAACGGACTATATAAGTATTATAAAACAATACAACCTTATGTGAAGCAGTTTGATGTACCATATATGAATATATGCAAAAATATATTTTCCTCACACAAAGCTTAATATGACTTGAAATATGGGGTATGAACCACTGTTATAGCGTGTTTATGCAGTTTTATAGTCATTTTTGGAGCTGGTCACCATTCAGTTTCATTGTTTGAAAAAATTTTAATTATATATAATATTTCCTTGAGATTCAGAACTTTGCACGTTGTTTTACGTTAATTACTCTTTTAAGAGATATATGGGCTAACATGCTATTCTGACAGTGAGAGCACAGCTAAAATTAATAATTTTAATAATTTATATACCATAATTAAAATTTTCTGACTTTTACTAAACCCAAAACGTAAGAGTTACAAAACAAGTTATATAACATCATTCATACAGTGATGTAAAACAATGTCACTGAACACCAAACCACATATTTCTCTAAAACACCTTCTTGAAAACGTCACCAGCTTTTTAAATCTTAACATAATGATATGGATCACTAAAAGTTTACACATCACAGCTAAACTCACCTTTCTGTGTGTGTAATATCTGGATCGGACGCTCCGCAATGTCAACGTGCACCGCTACTTCCGCTTCATCCAGCATGCACCGCGAGCGGGGCGGGACAAACACTGATGCGTAGCTCATAAATATTAATTAGATTGTGAAAGCTTAGTTGGTACGTCGTAAATGTGCAATTTGCTTTTTAATTTTTAATTTAATTTATTTTTAATATACATTCAACAAATTGTAATCTCTGTGCACTAAAACTCTAAGTCAGTTGGAATAATAACCAATGAAATTCTAATAAATTAATACGCAAGATACTGAAATGAACCAAAACAAAGGATTCACCTTAAAAAGGACATACAAAGTCAGCGATGGATCAAAATTAACATATTGCTTTATTGAGGCAAATGGCATAACGAAAGTGAAAAATTAAGACACGTGAAAGAACCAACATGTTCAAAAATATCTGTTGTGTCATTCCTCAGATACATGCACTTTCCTTCAGTATAATGGGAAGATGATCCCTGTGCTCACCTTAGTAACAAATGTAAGCCTTTACATGGCAACAATTTCCTGTGACATTAGTGTATGGAACGCTTCAGTAATAAAAACACACACAGTCATGATATTGTGCACTTTTACATTCCTTAAAATAAACATTAATGCACTGAAACACTGAACTTTATGCATTGAAAAGACTTAGTAAAAGTAAAATTCAATATTCTGAAAAAAAAAAAAAAAAAAGACATCTTAAATGACATTTAACTGTTCATAGATTCATAACCCAGTGCTTCCTTGGAAATGACCTACAAGGTTTTGAAAGTTACACTGAATGAACTTTTCCTTTCGCTTGTTTCAGATTACACTTGTACAGTATAACAATGCACGTCTGTTCGCCCCAGCTGGGTTTCTTTCTGTTGTAGTGCCACCATTTACTTAATATGTATGATTAAGAGCAGCCATTCTATACTTTTGACCTTTGGTTGGAACATTGGTGAGAACTAAAAACATAAAACATACATCCTTACAAGACCATACAATGAACCATGTGGTACAAAATGACACTAGAAGAAGTAAATAAAAGAGGTTTATTTAACGAAACAAAAAAGGCATTTTGAGTGATTGAATACAAAGGCAAAAAATACAAAATAAAATAAAATTACAACATGAATTCCTGTATATCTCGTGCCAGTAAAGACAATTCTTCATAGGTCTGGCTCTCAGAAATAACGCATTTCAAAATTCAAGTACTTAGTTCATTAAAAACAGAACCGCTTTAAAATTGTTTCCACGCAAATCGCTGTAAGCCATCTCGAACTGCCTTTCATACATTTGAAATCAATAAAACTCATGCACTCACATCTGTGCCGCCACTGAATGCACGTGTAGGCTACAGTATGAATATTCTACACTAAATTCGTCATACACAGTGACAATGAATTTTAAAATGAATTCATAAAAGTATCTCTGTATTGTGAATTCTCTCATGTCTTATGCTGTATATCTACTCGGATACATTGACGACTTTTATATCTTTCCATTAAAAAAAATAAATATGCCGTACAAACATTACCATGCTGTCCCAGTGCAAAACTGGTTCAATAAATTAGGTACGATGCAGGAAAACGATCCGATGTTGAGAAAGTACTCGAACATTCACAAGCTACGCTTCCTTTTAAAACCTTTTCCAAATCATAATCGATCATTTAATTCAGTATTGATCGGATACACTGTACACCAACGTAATTAAAATAATTACTGTATGTTCAATAAAATTTCTATGTACAATGCAAACATTCAGAGAACAACATTGCCGCATGCAATTAACTGTACAGTGCGAACAAAGCGTGACGTCCGTTTCATGGCAGAGGAGCGAAATCTGAACTGAATCTGGAGCGAGTGTAAACAGGTTTCATTCTTAAAAACAGTTCCGCATTAATGCGATCACTGCTCATATCTTGTATATATAAAATATTTCGCCTATTTAACCCACAGTTGGATCTCATCGGTGCATTTGATAAAATATCTAATACATCACTAGTATGTGACATTAATTTTCCAAGAGATTCTTCTTGAGTACACTGATCCAGATTGCTGATTTTCCTCGTTTAGTGCAGTGCAGTTGTGTGGATGAATCTTTCACAGTCAATAAACGCGGCTTTGAAGTAAACGTGAACATCAGGTGACTGACCGCTTGGCCCCTTTGCACAGTACAGTGATTGAGAGCGAGGGACTGAACTTTGATGAATAAATAATGTGGTTTACCTGCCCACGGTTTAAAAACAAACATGGTTAAAATACAGTTCAGTCGGTGATCTCGAACAGTGCATTGTTTGCACTTTTGGTGTACGGTTTCAAAACGAACAAAACAAAAGTGGGCAGCCAGTCTTTTCTGGTGTACTAGATCTCAATTTGACATTTTGTCAGAGTTTTGGATCTTAACTCTGAAATATTGCTCTGGGGTGGTTTTCAAAGTCTTTACTGGTCACTATCACACCATAGTGTCCCATGAAGACCGTCAATAAGACAACGACCCTGTCTGTGAGCAAGTGGTGTAAAATTCGAATGCCCTTTCGTTTCACTCAATCGGTTTTTCCATTCTCCTGGCTCTCGGGTTTAGATTTACAGCTGGAACGCAGGACTTTGTAGCAGCCGCGGGCGATTTTATGCATCCACATGACGTTCATGATGTCCAGGCAGATGCTGGAGAAGATCCATGCGCTTCGGCCGCCGAAGGAGACCTTGTAGAAGGCCTCCGTGCCGTACACAGAGCTCATTCGGCTGTAGTATACCGGCATGACAGCGATCCGCACCACGAAAAACACGACTGCCATCAGTACCCCGTTAGCCATGTTGGGCTTGGAGGCTTTGGGGTAACCTAATACTTCAAAGAACCAGCTGGAAAACATAGGTGAGCAAAGTGACATGCTGTAAACTAATCTACAGTACCATCACAACATTTGTGTCATTTCTTATTAAAGGCAACATGAAATTGCATTTGAAACACATTTAAAGGAACAGTTCAACCAGAAATGAAAATGTACTCACACTGTGTGATGTGTTTGTTTTTTTCATCGAAACAGATTTGGAGAAATTTTGCATTACATCACTTGTTCACCAATTGATCCTCTACGGTGAATGGGTGCCGTCAGAATGAGAGTTCAAAAAGCTGATAAAAACATTACAATCCACAACAGTCCATTACAGTCCACAAGTAACCCACACAACTTTAATCCATCAATTAATATCTTGTGAAGCGAAATGGTAGCGAGTTTGTAACAAACAAACCCAACATTAAGTTTTTTTGCTTGTTTTTTTTTTTTGCTTTTGGCTAAAATACAATTCCCCTATCCATAATATTGATTTTTCCAGGCAAACAGTTGGTACTGTCTGAATCAGGAGGGAAATATGCACAGATATGCAACAAAAATGTTGGAGGATTTTGGTGTGAGAAGTCAACCGAGGATGGATTTTTCACTGGAGAAAGCATTATTATTGACCATTTCGGTCAGAAGTAAGATTTGTTTCTTGCAAACACGCAGCTTTTCGAGTCACAAGATGTTAACTGATGGACTGGAGTGGCGTGGATTACTTGTGGGTTATTGTGATGTTTTTATCAGCTGTTTGGGCTCTCATTCTGACGGCACCCATTCACTGCAAAGGATCCATTGTTGAGCAAGTGATGTAATGCTGAATTTTTCCAAATCTGTTCTGATGAAGGAACAAATTCATATGTCCTGAGGGAGAGTACATTTTCAGCAAATTTTCCTTTTAGGGTGAACCCACAGTGAAATCTCCTTGGTCATGTGCAAATTGGCTATGCTTTTGTCTAATTATATTTTTACTTTTGGTAAGGACAGACAAATAACAAATAATGCAAAAGCAACAAATAATGCTGGAAATGTTGTTACAATTACAACACAATGTTAAGCCAAAATATTATAGCTAAATATTTTTCGCTGCCCATTTGCTTATAGACATAAATGTATACAATAATCATTTTAAATCATGCATAATAAAACCAAAAACATTTAAGAAAGTACATAGTGTTAGTTCAGATCTCATGTTGTCTTTAATGGCTTCAAGACATATATGGTGGGCAAAACTACAAAATTCGCCCATTAAATATTTTGTACTTTAATCAGTCAAATACCTACCGTTGGTTTACACACGGTGTGGAAAACTCTGCAAGCAGACGGAAGTTAGCAAAATAAGGCAACATTCCTTGACCCTGGAAACACAAGGTGAAGAACAAACAAACAATGACACAGACACGAGTTATAGAAAAGCACAGCCACATGAATCAGCTCCAGCAGTCTCAATATCTCCTGCTGTCAGGCACCCACAGTAATTGCTTCAGTGCCAGGGTATGATACTTCACTCTGACAGATATAACAAAAGAGCAAAGTTAAAAAAAAAAAAAAAACCCGTAGAAAATAGAAAAAGGGTTGCATGGAAATGGTTATTCTATTAATATAGGATTTATTTTAAGACCAAATAATGCCCTTCTGTATCGTCTATATTTTGATTATTTTCAGTGAATACGAAGAGGTTATAAATGACTTACAATTTTTTACTTGCAATGGATGTAAAATTGCATACGTGTATGTATGAAGGAGTAGTAGTATGATAATTAGAGTGATTATGCTAATATTATGTCAACTTTATGCATTGTTAAATACATACATCATGAAAAAAGTATTTTCAATCATGTACTAAATAAATAAAGCAGAATAAACTAGATACAAAACAAGCTAGTTTTTTGTTCAGAAAGAAACAAAAGTTCCAAAAGTCTGAAACCACTAGTGGAAAATCTTCTATTTTGAATTCTTAACTACAAATTATAACTATAGCAATGAATATCATATATATTAAAATGTATTTTATTACATAACTAAAGTGAAACATTCAATTTAAAAAAAATGAACGAATTTCTTAGTATTTAATTTGTCCTCCTTTTTGCTTTAACGACAGCGGCTCTTAAGGCCCGTTCACACCAAGGACGATAACTATAAAGATAACGAAAAAGATATAGTTCTAAAAATCGTTCTCAATATTAAAGAATAGCAAAGTCCACACCACAACTATAACGATAGAGGCACAGAGAAGCGATATCGTTGGAATCACTTTCAGAATGATTCTTTTCAGCTGATGAATGATACAAACACTGACATCCAATCACTGCTATAACGAGCTGGAGAACTTAAAGCGGCAGACACACGTGCACTTAGAATAAACAGACGATATCGTTCGCTGGTGTGGACGCTAATATCGTTATCGTCCTTGGTGTGAATGGGCCTTTAAGCTGCATGATTCCACAAGTTTGTGTAAAAACTGATGATCAAATATTTCAGCATGATTTTAGAATGATCTAAAGAACATCTTGTGCTTCAATGGAAGCAATTATTTGAAAGATGTTCAAATAATCAATGTCAAATTTATTTAACTATGACCTAGAAATAGTTCACCCAAAAATTATCTTCTCATTTACTCACCCTCAAGCTGTTCCAAACACAAAAGATTATATTTTTAAGAATTTTGTAAACCAAACAGTTGGCAGTAGCCAAAAATACTATGGAAGTCAATGGTAACCATCAACTGTTTCGTTACCAACATTCCTCATAATATCTTCTTTTGTGTTCAACAGAAGAAAGAAACTCGTACAGGTTTGGAACAAGTGGGGAACCAATAAATGATGACAGAATTTTCATTTCTAAGTGAACCTTTCATTTTAAGCATTTTTAAATCATTTAAATGTTATAACAGTGTTAAAATACAAATAAAATCTCAGATTTTTAATGTGGTCTCAGATGTTTAGATCTCACTGCATGGTCAGCCATGCACGTTCTGTCAGAGAATGAAGCCTTTTATAGCTTTTCCTTGCAAAGCGAGGATTATTCAGACCCGTTCCAACGTTCCTCTCCAAACCAGTTTTGACATTATCATTCCTACAGCAAGAGAATAAACATTTGGCTTCTCGATAACACACTTACCTTGAGGGCTGCAATTAAAACACACATTAGCATACTTACTGCAAAATGGGCCATATAAAAATGAAGGATAAAAAAAATAATAATCAGGTTGGCTAGCAAAAGCATGCTGGTACCCCTAGGTACTGGTAAGTCCATACTGTAACTGGGCTTCAGTAACTGCTCAGAGTTCCATAACAGCAGGACAGCAGACAAGACAGGAGAGAGTCCATCTAGATCAGCCAAGCCTATAGCCCTCATCTCTTAACCCGACTAACAGTGACACTGGTAGTTTTTGCATGAAGGGTTTTGCTGGTCAGAGGAAGTGAGGCTGCGTTATTCAAGAAGTCATGTTAGGTGGGACAGAGACAGACTGACAGACAGATTCTTGGAAAAAAAGGTGCAGAAAAAATGCAAAAAGAACGAACGACACAGAAGCAGCAACAACATTTAAGACTCGTTGGACATGCACTATGAGAAACAAATCGCACGACACGCTGACAAATTACTTTGATTTTATTCTACTTCTTAAAAAAAAAAAAAAAAAAAAATGCCTACAGTTTGATAGAGCGTTAAAGGTTACGTGTCAGTGCTAAAAATAGCGAAACGCTTTGCTCTTAAGATGAAGCACAATTATTAAACACTGAAAAGATTGATGGGGTTTATTATGCCGTTCTAAAAATAAGGCGAATATTGGAATTTAGTCTGCAGTAATTAACAAAAAGACAAAAAAAAAGTTCTGGTTTTAACACTAATATAATTTCTAAACACAGGAAACAATAACAACGAATGACATTTCCAACGACAGACTTAATTGCTCAGTGAGACCCAACAGAGACTTCCAGCTCCACGTTAAATTACCTCGATTATCTTGTAATAATTTAGAAAAAGGCTTGAAATGGCAGTCATAAAAGTGACCAGTGACAGTATGGTCTACATCCTGACAACAAAATGCACGTTCAGGTTTGAGGCGATCCTCAAGGTTGCATTAAATCAGTGCAAGGTAACTGTAGGGTATATAAGCAAGAGTAAAGCCATGAATATCATCAGTCGCTGACCCAGATGCATTTTTAGGAATGAGTTGTTTTTGTGGCGCCGATTTTCAGAAATGAACACGCTAAGGCAATAAACAAGGCCACTAAATATGATTTGTCATGGTCATTCTGCAAAACAAGTGCCTTTTGAGTGCCTGTTGTATGTATTGTTTGACTAGAGGTGCACTATATATCTGTGACTAAAATGAAATAATTACAGCTGATCTTAAGTAATAATATGGTACAGTATATTCAATCACACTTTTTTTTTTTTTAACCATTCGTGCATTTAGTAAACATACCATGCAAGCATGACCCAGAAAAAAAAGTTAACATGTCTGGTCACTCTGATCTATTAATGACTTTAAAAATTAACGGCTTTTAATAACTTTATTATGTAGTTGTGTTTGTTATGTATTATGTAGTAACTTTATTATGTAGCATAGAGTTATTATAAGGTATAATTAATTATATTTATCTAAATTTACTTAGTGTGTGTGTGTGTGTGTATAAATATATATTATATATATATATATATATATAGAGTCCTGACATACATAATATACAGCAAGTTCATAAATCTTTCTTGAATTTTAAAATACCCAAAATCTCCATAAAATGCTTTATGGGGGGAAAAAACCATCAGCAAAATATTATTTTGTAAAAAAAAAAAAGAAAAAAAAAAAAGAATTCTACTCTATTTTAAAAGAACAATTTTATAATAATTATAATCATTTAGAATGATTTTATAATAAATTATAAATACTATTTAATAAATGAGTAATTAATGAACAAAGTATAGTGAAAGCATAGTGTTTATTGGAAATCTTTGTTGATTATAAAGGGAGCATCATAGTTTTGTCACATTGTCTCAACCCTATTACCCGTTGCTGAAATTACATACCAATATGTATATTAATACACATTAATTTAGCTTGAAATGACAATGCTATGCATTATAATTTATTCATATTTATGAACCTATTAACAACAAATGCTTTGTCTGGTATTATTGCCATTATTGACTTTAAACTCATTTTACAGAATGACCCATGCCAAACAACTGAACATCAACAGATGTCATTTTAAGTGTTTAGGTTCATTTTTAACTAATTTCTGACCAATTTCTATCAAAAGGCACAAGTAATAACCTGTGCAACATGTAAACTAAATGCATAGTTATTTAGAATTCAGCTGAGGACCAGATCAACCTGTTATTCAGCAAAACCTTCCCATATTGTGAGTGTGGATCAGCCCAACAAACAAGCGCTTTCTGGCTGTTACTCATCCTGCAGTTGAGACGTGGATGTTAGGTTTTAGAAGAGAGAGAGTTTAGGAGGAAGATCGGCTCAAAGCAGGGGGAGGTATCAGAGCATGCACACAAGGAAATCCTCCAACGGCACCACAGGAGCAGAGAGCATCAACACATGCACACAATCCAATCTGGTGCAGTCTGGGCCGAAAGCCGGCCAGAACTGACCGATAAGAGTTGCTGAGGGGGGTCAGTGAGGTAGAAGAGGACTTGAGGAGGAGAAAATGGACTTCTGCATAACCGTCAATGAGCATTCCATGCAAAAAATACCATCATCATCATCATCATCATAATCATCATCATCATCATCATCATCATCATCACCATAGTCAGCTACAGAACCTGGTGACCTAGAGGGTAACTGTACAACTGAACCAAGAGTGAACAGTAGTGGCCTCAGTGGTGCAGTCTAGTGGGTAAAGATCTGGGCTGGTAATGGCAACTATTTGGAAACCATGTTTAACAAGAAATATGCTAAAGAGGGATGAGCAAAATAGTTTTTACAAAAGAGAGGTTGTTGTGTTCAAAACTGGACAGAATGACTCAATCTCAAGATTCATAAAAGCTTTCAAAGTTGGACTTTTTTTATTATTATTATTATTATTAAAGACATCAGCTTAAATGTGTTTGTATGTAATGCTTTACATTTTTTTTGGAAAATGCAACTTAAAAAAAAAAAACTGCAAACTAATAAATGATAAATAAATAAAAAGCACTGCATGCGGTCAACATGCTATTTAAAGCATCTACATTGTTTAAAAAATATAGATAAACTAGTTAACCACTTAAATTAATCAACAAGTTAGTTGTTGGATAGCTAGTCAACCACTACTTATATATATTTGTATTAGAGATTTTCTACAGATGAAGACTTTGCATACAGTAGTTAAAAGTAACGTGAAGGACAACAAAATGTTTTCTGGACTTTAAACACTTTTACAATCAAAAGAGAAGGTCACAGGCCACATATGGGGTCAAATATATGGGATACACATATAGGATACAAATGAGACGAATCCTTTTGAAAAAAAAACAACTGACTTTCAGCTTCTGACCATCCCGTTTCTCTATTTATAGTTTAGTGCTATAAGCAAACGCTCGTGTGGTGGAGCGTCAGCCAGTGAACAGAGCTTTCAGCACCAGCTGCACACCTGAAACTACCACTGCTCACTCTTGGTTGTCTCTTTCCCATCTTGCCTGCATGTTCTGTTATGGGACAACAGGGAACTCACCAGTACATAGTAGTAAGCATACAATGCTGCCAGGTGGTGGATTACAAAAAACTTGTCTCCTATTGCTCTCCAATAGTAAAATATAAGCAGCAGATCTGGAAAACACAGAAAAAAAAAGGAAATAAGAGTCAGAACTACGTAAGGAATATTAATTTAGCAGTTTTAATTTAGCATAGAAGCAATTTAATACATTCAAATAACTACTAACAATATGGTCTACCAATAATATAGCCACATCTCACAAGGAAACATTGATCTAGGGACATTTGCACCAAAATTTTTCTCTGTGGTCATCTTAACCTCGTTTCAGAGGATTCCATAAAGTCTCTGCCAACATTGGATAGCTTTGATGGCTGTAAGGCCATTATTTTTATTTATTTATTTGGAGAAAATTAGCAAATATTTCATGAATTAACAAAATGAAAAGGCATCCCATGAAATACCATTAAAACACATTTTCAGAAATTTAAATAAATATCATTTGAAAAACTGAGACTAAAATAAAACAAATTATAATAAAATAATAAACAATATTGTCTCATTTGTTAATATTAGTTAATGCATTAGCTAACAATAAGCAATTAATTTTATTAATTTTTGTTAGTTAGATGATAAAAACACAATTGTTAATTGTTTGTTCATAGTTAATTTTAAAAAATATATTATTAAAATGAACATTCTGAAGTATTGCTATTATAAAGCCTTTACAAAAAATGGCAAACTAGTCAAATTATGTACATTATGTACATAAATGCATTAAATTGGTCAAATAATTTGTAACAAGTCATGAGGGGGAAAAAAAACAAAATCAAAAACAAAGGATAAAACAACAAAACTAATTGAGAAAAAAAGCCAAGCAATCACTGAGTGCAAACAAAAACAAAACGCATGTAAAAATTGGGGGGGGGTCATCATCCTTTAAAAACATAACATTATTATAGAGAATTTACAGAATCATCTGCAACCAGGTTAAAATGGTCAGAGATGGTGAAGTGTGGCTACTGAGGCATTTCTTTGGTGAATCTGGGCTGACCAACAATTGAAATATAAATCAATCTACTAGAAACCCCCCAAAAAGCAATCAAGAGCATTAGAACAAAAAAGAAATTCAGACTCAATTTTACAATAAACCCCTCAAAATGTATTGCATTTCCATGCATGATGCAGCTCTGCAAACACTATCAGACATCTGCAGTAAGCTCTCACCAGATATGAGGTAGCCTGTAGTAATGCTCACGTTTATCTTCACCAGAGTAGGATCTCCCCTGTTGTGGTAAAGATGAGGACAAGGCACTGAGATTACTGCAAGATCACCTTAAAACAGTTACTGAAAGCGTCCTGCTCAACTGTGAAGAGCAGCGCTTTCCCAGCATGCCTTGCATGCAGCGTGACGGGTCGAGCGCTCACCATACGGGGTCGTGATTGACGGCCTCATCGAAGAATAGGATGTAGAGGCAGAAGAGGCCAACCAACAGGGCATGGAGCGTGGACACAGTCCTGCAGAGACACAAAAGCCAGAGGTTTTAAAATCACATGACAACAGCGTTAACAGTGGTTTGCTTCTCCCATAGAATAATGTCAGGTTGAAACAATCGAAACGGAGTGATTGACTGCTGTCAATCAACTCGGCACGGTGTGTCCTACATCTAAAGATCTCCTCCAGCTGGCTGTTCTCTTGACAGCCTGCTGAAAAGAGTATTATCGCTGCCATCTTCGCCTCTTGCCAGTTTCTTTACGCATACGTTAGTGATTTTGAGCGACAGCTTACAACCTGCTCTCCACAGCATAATCTTCTGATAAGACGTTTAACAGGGAAATATTTGAAGCGCCGCTGCGAATCCACAGGCGATATTTAACATGCTCCCTGTTAATAGCGGTTATTATAGTTTGACGTTATTGCATGTATAATTGTAATTGTATTGGAGTTCGAATTCTAAACAAAAGGACTCTTGTGAACCAGTGAGACAGTGCAAACAGTTATGTCTAAATGATTCCTTCACAAATCTTTTGAGTGCATTCTTTTTAGTAAATAAGAAGCATACAGTGCAATCGGTTTAATCTGATTCCCAATTGATTCCTGAACGAATCAGTCTTTTGAGTCAGTTCTTTTTAGTGAATCAAGAGCACACAATATGAGCACTGTAGCATAATTCCAAAACAAATGACTCTTATGAACCAGTTCTTTTCAGTGAATCAAAAACATTCATTAAGGAATCATTTAAATGATTGAGTATTTTGACCCAGTTCTTCTCAGTGAATAAAAAAAACAAACATATTTACATTTATATTTACATATTTCTTTTTAGTGAATCAAAACTAGAGGTCGACCAATAGTGGATTTTACCGATACCGATAGCTAGGTTGGACCACGCTGACCGATACCGATTAATCAAACGATAGTTTTCAAAATGGATACTGAAAGAGAGCTAGTGCTTTACTATTTTTTAAAAAAAAGCAGCAACAGTACTGAACCATACTTTGTAAATGACTAAAAATATTAATATTATTTACTATATTGATCATTAAAGTTATTTCATAGTTTGTTAATGTTAAAAGAAGAAACTTTAAAATTTAAAAATGTAGCCTATTAGTAGCTAATAGTGAATGTTGAAATGAACACACTCTAACAAGGAATAATACTTCTACAGTTTTCATTAATGCTACGAATGGACTCTTATTGTTAAGTGTTACCATTTAATTTCAACAGTCATGCTTAAAGATGGCCATCTTTAAATACCTACACAAGGCCATAGCATTAAAATTACATGCATATGGATATTGTATGTGTATTCACACACTTTATTTGCTTCTATTTTTTAACACTTTATAATTATCTAATCAAAAAAAAAAAAGTTAGTCACACACCGGGCAAAAGCGCAGCGCTGCGTCTAGGAGAACTCAGAGGTATCACACACACGCACACCAGACGCTTTGCGTTCAATTCAAGTGGCGGTCTAAAACAATTTATTTAAAATCACCAAACAGACATAAGTTTGCTTCAAGAATGAACAATGCGGCATAAATGAGTTTGAAGTTCGGTGTTTAAAAAAAACAGAGCAAGCGGAAAGAGAACGCGCGATCTGTATTACAGCTCTCTATATGAAGCATACCGACTTTATTAGAGCCACAGAAAGACAAACGTTTTGCTGAAAAATGCACAATACATAATTTATAGCCTAGGGTGAAGTCATTATGTATATTCACAAGGATTTGGGACAAATATAATGTAATTTAATAGAAAACTATGTGAATGGCGCTCTGTTCCGCGGGCAGGCTTTTCTGTCGGCTGTATTTAAATGCGAGTCTGAAGTTTCCGCTCTGTGCAGCGCGCAGTGTCACGTGTCAAAATAAACAACACGTGCTGTCAGTGATTTCCGCCTCTAGAGGCCGCTCTCGTACTGTATAATGCCAGCGGACCCTTCTCAGCCACTCCAGCAACGGTTGAAAACCGGAAAACTATCGGCATGGATTTTTGCCGATAACCGATAGTTGGGGCAATCAACTATCGGTGCCGATTAATCGGCAAAACCGATAAATCGGTCGACCTCTAATCAAAACCATACAGTTTGACCTGTTTTCTGAATGAATTCTGAACAAATTAGTCTTTTGAGCTGGACCTTGTTAGCAAACCAAACACATACAGTGCAACTATGTTTATGTGATTCCCAAATGAATTAATCTGAATCAGAACCACACAGTGCAACCAGTGTAGTCTGATTCCTAAACACATGACTCTTGTGAGCCAGTTCTTTTTAGTGAATCAAACACATACAACTTACGATTACTATTTTGTACTTAACACTGAACATGAGAAGGTAATACATGGAAAGAGAAATGCAGAACTAGCAGAGGTGTAAAATACTTGAGTAATTTTACTTGATTACTGTACTTAAGTATTATTTTGGGGATTTTTACTTTATTCAAGTACAATTTAAACTGACTACTTGTACTTTTACTTGATTACATTTCTGAAGAAAAAAAACTGTACTTTTTACTCATTAAAGTTTTATTTCAACTTAAAAAGTACATTATTTTATTTTATCTTATACACATTAAATATGGGAAACGGAAGCTCAAACGTGCGTGCTTGACATGAGAACCAATGATCATTGTTTTCACGCATCAAGCACGCACACAGTTATGACTTTCATCAGGTAAATGTCTGGGTTCAAAAAAAAAAAAAATCACCTTCAAATCTGAGGAAGCATGTTGAGGTAGCAAAGTTGCGTTTTCCCCCCAAAAAGTTTATTCACTATTCTTTGTTTTGATAGAGCCATTAGCCGTGTAATACATTGGCTGAATGCACAAGATTGAGTGCAAATAAAATCAGTGATAAAAATTTAAATATAATTACTTTTGTGGGAATTATTTTTTTTAATTAAATGTTACAAATCTCCAAAAAAGTGTTTAAATGAACATTGTATGATTACTTAATTGTAATTCATGTTTAGTGACGTTCTAACCAGGTAGTGGATAAGTTGTATTAATAATATGTCATTATACGACGCATTGAGTAGGAATTTGGACTCTCAATGAATTTTTTTAAATCTTAATAACACGATTTGCTTATTAATTCATATAATTAGTCGCAAATAATTATGTAACAATATTTCCTGAGAAAAACCCCCACAAAAAAATGCCCCAAAAAAATAATTAAAAAATTAATTATCCTTTCAGACAGTGACGTAGACAACACAAAAAAGTGGCCTTTCAAAACATTAATGTTGTATGTTTTAATTATATGCCTCTCCTCATTAATTCAACCCATTCTTGCATTCTGTCTGGAATATGTTTCTAACCTCTGCATCACATTGTTATTAAAAGTAATATTTCACCCAAAAATTAAGATTCTCATGTCGTCCCAGATGTTTATGACTTTCTTTCTTCAGATGAACACAAGCAAAGATTTTTAGTCCGTATAATGCAAGGGGACAGGACCACTTCAGAAACCACACAAAGTGAACACGACGGAGTTTAAAATATTAGTATTTGTAATTTTTATTGTTTCACTTAAGACACTGATTCATTAACAGGGCTTGTATGAGTTACTGTCATATTCACTTTGTGTAGTTTTGAAGTGTCACTTTTGGACGTCCCATACTTGTTATACGAAAAAGGATGATTTAGATTTTAGTTTGTGTGTTCATCTAATAAGTGAAAGTATATACATAAATTTAACTGCATGATTTTTACTGTACCACCAATAACCACCTCCTAAATATAATGTAGAAACTTCAATTTTCTGTAAAGCTGCTTTGTATCGTGAAAAGCGCTATACAAATAAATTTGAATTGAAAAAAACAGTATTTTTCTCCCTTTAACAAAACTTCTGTATGTCTGTCAGAAAAAAAAAGTACTTCTACTTTTTTAATACTTGAGTACAATTTAAAGTTGTACTTTTTAACTTTTACTCAAGTATGTTTTTGGCTAATTGAGTAAAAAAGTATCTTTACTTTCTCTTGAGTAAAATTTTGGAGTACTTTTTACACCTCTGAGAACTAGTCCCAGCACTCAAAACAGACGACACAAATCATGTTTGTGTACCTTGAGTTCCACTCGATCTTCTGTTTGTGAGTGAGTTTGAGGAAGCCAGGGCTGATTCTGGACGATGCCCAGGGGCTCACGCTGTGAAAGAGCCACTGGAAAGTGCAAAAACTCACCACCGAGATGAGCAGGATCAGCTGGCTGAAGGGGTCCATGGCCACCCGACCCCACTGCAAAAGAAAGAGCAGAAAAAACACTTGAAGAAGCTTTACAATAACACGCGAACATCAATGTCCTGTTGAAACCACACAATGGAAAACTCACTGTTCCAGGAGAAAATTAAAGTAAATGTTTAACAGACATGCCCTCTGCCATGACTGTGTTAGCAATGAGAAACAAGCCGATGCAAAGCCCATGTCTTTATCTGACACTCATAAAACTAATAAAGGCTGTGGGAAGCATCACAGTATCAGTCCTCTCAGACTTTATTTAAAGCATCTTTGGTTGATATTAATGCTGCCAGGAGTGATGCAAGAGTTTGTTGACCATTCCAAAAAACGGTCCAAAATCTCAGACATGTTAAACATCCCGGTTGCACAACTCTTCTGGAGTCAAAAGTAAGCTTCTGTTGTCATAAATAGCACAAGACGTAATCCTTTATAGTAGCACTGTATGTGCACATCATATTGAGCTTAGATCTATCTAAATGTCAACCTTCTTCTCATCATATGTTCAAACAGTTTCTCTTGCAGTCTGGTGTCGTCATTGCGCACCAGAAAAACAAGTCTGTCCCCTTTGAAGCACATAGTTAGGAAGCAGTGATCCATAATGATAAACCTTGGGCCAAAATAATCACAGCGTTTCAACTGGGTCTAGCGGGAGTGAATCATCACAAAAGACATACAGTAGATTGCATTCATGCTCGCCTGAGCTTTTCTCACTTCCTGTAGAAAAGCGCCTTTCATACACTCTCAGAAAAAAAGGTACAAAAGTTGTAACTGGAGCGGTAACTTTTCAAATGGTACTAATATATATCATTTAGGTATTGATATGAACCATTTAGGTAATACTAAAGGTATCTTTAAGTTAACATCATGCATCCTTTAGGGGTAAATAAGGTACAAAGGTGTACCTTCTGAAAAGGTAGAATCCAGGGACAACTTTTGTACCTTTTTTCCTGCAAGTGTATATGGTTAATCATCTGAGGAACAGGCACTGGGTTAATGTTCAAATGGTTAGCTGAACTAAATCTAGTTAGAGGTTAGCCCATATCAAAATGTCACAGCACTTGAATAAACTTTTCAATTGTAAACAAGCATTTTAATTCACTGTATTATTCAATAATTGGCACTACAACACATTATTAAAATAGTACTTTTTTTTATATATATATATATAACTGTCTTTACTATCACTGATCAATTTAATGCATGCTTGCTGAATAGAAGTTTTTTTTTTTTAATAATCTTATAATTTGCTAGTAAATCAAAGTTTTAAAAAAATATTATGTTATATTTTATATTGTTTTCAATATTGATTAAAAAAAATGTTTAAGCAGCAAATCAGCAGATTAGAATAATTTCTGAAGGACCATGTGGAGTAATGCTGCTGATAATTCAGATTTGCATCACAGAAATAAATTACTTAAAAAAAATAATAATATATATATATATATATATATATATATATATATATATATATATATTTTTTTTTTTTTTTTAATAATAATAAGATTAAAATAATTTAAATTGTAATTTATATTTAAATTTTAACAATATATATAAATAATTTATATAACGATATTTCACATTACTAATATCAGTGTGTGTGTATATATATATATATATATATATATATATATATATATATATATATATATATATATATATATATATATATATATATATATATATATATATATATATATATATATATACACTTGACACCGGGATATTCAAGAAACCTAAAGGAAGAAGCATTGTTTTACAAGAACTCTTCCACAAGTTATCTAAGTGCTCTTAACATCTCCAGCTGATCTACTTTCATGACCTCTGGCCCATAACAGCTAATGGAAAACATGAATCGCACTCTTACCTGAGGCTAGAAGTGTTCAAAGCACAGGAGAAAAATACAAAACATGCAACCGTTGCACTGAGAGTGTAGTGAGAGGAAACTGACACAGTTTTGAAAACCATGAAATCTGAGTTTTGTGGCTTTTAATCGGTTTACTAGCTTTAAGGTCATCTACACTGATGAGTACTCAGCAGACAATATAAACTTTCAACAGCGAAACCATTAAACTGCCATCTGCAGCATATACAGTCACTACTGTTTCTACGTGTAACAAAAAACTGCAGACTTCCAACGGCAAGCCAACAGTCATGAAAGTGGATCTGCATATAAGGAGAGATGCAGATTAAACGAGTTACACACAGGAAGTTAGTCACTAAACCTCACAAGCCTTAACTTGCTTATTATTGCTACAACAAACAATAGCCAATCCCACCTCCCTAATAAGGATATTCCAAAAGGTGAAGTGTGCCATTTCTGTACCACTAGTGGTAACAAACTGTAGGTTTCCCTACACTAGTCTCCAATGATTGGACAAAAAGGTGGTTCTATCCCAGAATAACACTGGTTCAGCCAATGTGTCAACATTGGGTTAGTTGGAACAATTAAAAAGGGAATTCACCGCTGACAAGACAGGTTTTTAATAAAACTTGGCTGGGTCTATGCACTAGAAACACAAAATTCTTTTTTTTTTTTTTAAATTGCTGCTACATGACTAGACAAAACAGAGAAAGAAAAGCCCTGAAGCTGTGCAAAGATTTCTGGATGACGCAAAATTTGCATCATCCAGCAGATTTCTGCTGACAAATAAACAGAAATCATGGTGCCGGAAACTACACTGATATATTGCCAAGGTCTATATATTGACCAATATTTCGAATTTTCATCATCAGCCGAGAAGTTGTTCTGTTTGGCCGATAAGTGTCAGAAGCAGCTTTTATTTTGACAGTGACAGGACTTTTATTTTGACAGTGCTATGAAATCCAGGATGTGATTGCAGATGTGAGCATAATCTTTAAATCATTGATTACAAACTATACTGTGCTATATCCATTTATGACATGTCACTGTGTGTACTGAATGTAAAATTAGCATTGCCTGGTCTTTATTTAAGAAAATGATTCCAAGTGTGCAAAAACTTACCAGATTACTGAGTGCACTGTTAGTTAGTGTTTACTTCCTTTTTATTCATGTTTTTTAACTATTGCTTTATTTGTGAAAAATATTATAATTGGATTGAAAATCTGCAAACTTATCTGTTGAATGCATAAAAAGCATTAAAGAGGTCATAAAATCGAGTCGCAGTCAACATTATTTCAGAACATGGTCAAACAGCTAAACTAACAGACTGTGACATCAGCACATCTCCTCACGGGATAGGAGTCAAAAAACTTGCGGTCGCTAAATTTAGATGTTCTTTATGTAGCAATAGGCAACATGCATATATAGAGGAGGGGTGAGGGTGGGTGTATTTAAAGTTTCTATATGGGTTCATGCTGGTTGTGAAGGGCAGGCATCCAAAGAGGTCATAAAGCAACGGTAACAGGAAGTTCAGCAGTTTTCACAGATGAACACGTGATATCACACTTTTTCTGCTGCATTTGCATGCATCTCATTTGTGAACATGGAACAAAAAGCCAACGATAAAAACTTACAGAAATGAATGACTGGGTAGATTATCATGTTTTCCTTACTGGTGCACAGGTTTGTCATGTGGGTGGCAGATCACAGCATTGACAAAGCCGCATTGCTGGCATGCTTTAGTGCATTGAGTAAATGCATCATATATTAAGAGAAGCAGTGCTGCCTTATGAATGAAAGATTGGCTGGGCAAAGCAAGGCTCGTAGAGCAGCAGAATGGATGGAGAGCTAAATGGATGCTTTATTAAACCCATGAGGATACTGCAGTGCAAAAGCAGCCGGACACAATCTACAAAGTACACACACATACATATACAGAAACAAAAATGTAATTAGATTACTTTTCAAAATTAAGGCCTGAAAACCATGATTTAGATTTTTTTTTAAATTGTGGTTTCCAGGCTTTAATTAAAAAAAAATAAATAAATAAATAAATAAATAAAGTGGTCCTACTTAATATTAGGTGGCCTTAATTACTACGTACTTACACTTATATTAATGAACTGATACAATGCACTTGTGTACATACATGTTTTTACATTGTACTTTAAATTTAAAAAATACCTCTGTACATCTGTAATTAAATTCTGTCATTACATTTATAAATACACTGTTGACCCATCCCTTACACCTTAACCCACCCTTAAACTAACCCATACCACCAAACCTATTCCTACCCATATCCCAACTCAATAGCAGCAAAAGTGTTTTGCAATACAATATGAACACAATAAATACATTGTACTTATTTTTTGATGCAAGTACATAGCAGTTAAGGCCACCTAATATAAAGTGAGACCAAAAAAGTTGTTCAATTAAAAAAACGTAAATGCACTATAAAACATAGGCTATATACTTTGTGGCAGGTACCATGGTGTAATGATGGTATCTCATGTCAATATCATTGTACTTTCATAAAATGGGTCAACGGAGTGCATATCTATTAATTACAAATGTGTTTTTGTCAATAAAGGAATTTTTTACATTGCTTGATTTGTACCACCTGACATTTAAGAGCCAATAAAATCAAACTTTTTTTTTTTTTGTAGTGAAAATAGCATGAACGTTTTCCAAAACAAAACATACACATATTACATTTCTAAGAACACGTCACGTTTTAAACTAAATTAAAAAAGAAAAAGAAAAAAGAAATAATTTTCATTTGGTATTATTTGTAAGTTACACTGTACACACAATTCAGCTCCAAAACTGAAAGTAAACCAACATAAGGAAGAGCAGAATAAAAGACCTCAGCAGAAAGTAGTTTTTAGAAGTCAGAAACAAATTTTTTGATGAAAAATGCCAAATACGTTCAAATTCTGTGCTGCATTTAGCATTTCCATTAAATACGGAGAATCAATGTTTTCAATTCGCAAACCTGAACAAATGTTTCCCTTCATACTGACATGTATCTTCAGCATAGACTCGCACACATATTTAAATGAATATATAAATATTAAACTCAGATTTTGGCTTTTAGATGTTATTGTAGCCTTCGTTTGTCAATAAACTCGGTAATTTAACTCCAGCTAGTGTGCTCTGTGCTGCATTGAACCGCATTGCTTGTGTAACAAATGCACACATATGTACATTTGTGCTTAGATGACCATTTTATGAAGATCAACGCGTGCCAAATATACACCAACCACCGCAATTCAGCACTGACAGCCTGTTAACACAAATCCTGAATCACATCTCAACTAAAGCTATGTAAAAAAAAAAATGGACGGAAATCGACTAGTGTTGTTACCAACATGCCTGCTGCTTTCTTTAGGCCAAATCACACCGCAATGCTGGCTGAAAACACAACGCTTGTGCATTAAAATATTACTTAATATAACGAAATACACGCGTTAACCATGCTTACCTCTTATCGATCATCAATGGTGTCTGTTGGCTAGTTGTGCATGGTGTCTGAAAGCATATGGGCTGATAAAAATCCTTGTTTTTCGTCAATCAGACACATGCATGATTTTCCTCTCTCCACGGCGATATGAAATGCATGATTTCATATCAAACGGAGAAACGGTTGGTCCTTATAATAATCTCAATCTGCGATGCGTGTGGGTTTTATAAACGCGCGTCGGTGAGAGCATGTTGAGGATGATGTGAAACTGATGTGTGTTGATGGCTGTATGTGGTGGTGGAGGTGCAGGAACGACAGGATCCAATTTCAGCTTCATTCTTAAAGAGATATTCACACACTGATAATGTCATCTCTTGTGGTGGGAATTTTGATTCATCAGCGAGTCAATTCATTCACTAACAAGTTTCATTCAGAGGCCGTTTCAGCAGGTTATCGTTACAACAGTAGGTGGCAAAAAAAAGTGAGTGACTGAATCATTCACTCAACTGATTCGTTAAAAAAAGGAGTCTCATGAAATATAATGTGTTTTCCCTGCAAAGAAAAACTTTCCTCCATTTGTCAGCTGCCGAGTTTCATCGAGCTAAAACAGCAATAAGTTCTTATGTCATTATAAAAATTCATAATTCTTCATCCTCTTTCTCTTCTTGAATGAGAATCTAGTTTATTCCAGTAAATTATGATTTATATGATAATATAACCACTATATAAATCATAAAATGTGATAATTGTGTTTGTTTACAAAGGCGATGTTTCTTTTGGTGTCTCTGAAGTCTCCTTCACAACAAGTACTGGTACAAGGAAGGGGCGTATTCGTTTAGTAGATCCAACCAATCAGATGCTCTGTTACCTTCCGCACTCAAATGCTATTGGCCCTTGAGTCAGGAAAACAGTCGAGCACCTCAGTGAACGAAAAAGTTTAAAGGGTTAGTTCACCCCAAGTTAAAAATTCTGTCATTACACCCTCATGTCGTTCCAAACCCGTTTATCTTCGAAGATCAGAACACAAATTAAGATGTTTTTGATTAAATCTGAGCGCTCCCTGACCCTGCAATGTTCCCAGTCTCAGAAACATAGCAAGGACATCGGTAAAACAGTCCATGAGACATCAGTGGCTCAACTTCAGTTATGAAAAGCTAAACGAATACTTTTTACATTCAATGTAATCAGCGTTGTTTGCATTCAGGGTAAAGGGTGCACATGCGTTGTACATGGTAGCCTACTCTCCAAAATGGCGGGAGACGGTAACTCGGGGAGAAGAATTGTTGAATAAATTATGTTATTTTTGTTTTCTTTTCACACAAAAAGTATTCTCGTAGCTTCGCAAAATTACAGTTGAGCCACTGATGTCACATGGACTGTTTTACCAATGTCCTTGCTATGTTCTGGGACTGGGAGCATTGCTGTCTATGCAGGGTCAGAGAGCTCTCAGATTTCATCAAAAATATCTTAATTTGTGTTCCGAAGATTGAACGAAGGTCTTACGGGTTTGGAGCGACATGAGGGTGAGTAATGACAGTATTTTCATTTTTGGGTGAACTATCCCTTTAAGAGTCGAGAACACTCACCTAAAAGATTCATTAGACACAACAGATTCCTTCACAATACTCGTCAATACCTCTCATTGATTTTTGTTGTTCGTAAATGTAGCTAATTAGCACTGACATTTTAAGAGTATTAAAACAGTACTTAGTTTATTTACAAACTATTTTTCCTAAATAAAAGGTAATGTAGTGATAGTATTTCCATGGTAATCGTTAAAACAGAATGATTACCTCATTCACCCCCATATTTAGTCATTTTTGTTTCTTTTTTTGTAAGTGCCATTAGGAGGACGGATTTAGATGATCATCTGGAAAAATTTGAGCCATTTTTGTCCCACAGAGCTAAAAATAGCTAGGTCAGAACCACACACCACTGCACTCCAACCACATGGCAAACTATTTAATGAAGCACCATCCATCAGTAGGCCTACTCTCCTCTAATCACCATTCTCATTATTCAGATATTTTTAGGATATATTTTTCTATTTTTTCCCCCCATTCATGAATATGCTGGACAACAGGTAAAAGGTGTTTCCCATGACTGATCCATGCTTTCACCTAAAGAAAAATGTCAAAAAATGATAGTTTCTTTTCAAATTTGACAATATTTGTATTCATTTTAGAGCCACAAAAAAACGTTGTTATATCTGGTGATTTTAAAAAGCCCTAGTTAATTTCCAACCCACAACTTAAACTTTTCAAGCTGCTTTTCACAAACTTGGATGATGATTTAACCTGATGTTTGGTATATAGCCTACACACAAAGTTGACATTATATTGACTGAACAAACAGGTGGGCTGATCCCCTGTGGTGGATAAACTAGGGCACTAGAACAGCTCTTTCCAAACACTTGGCAGAATTGTTCAAACATAAACATAAAATGCTACATATCACAGCACCACAGGCAGATGCCAAGCCTTCTTGGCAGTATAAGGGCTGGAGAAAGTATGATTCAGCATCTGTACAGGTACCAACAGCTTACAAAACATTTTTTGCAAATTATAAAAATGCAATTTCTTCTACTCACCACCAGAGAGCAGTCAGTCTGCATAGTTTACATTTAGTGGCATGATTTTGAACAGGAACCAGAATACAAGCACAGATTTGATACAGAGTTCCCAGATGAGATGGCTTTAGTAATTACAGTAATCAGATTAATACAGTACCTTTAATTTTATCGTTGACTTTAAATGCCCAGCATGGTTCAAGATCGTTCACTTCCCAGATGCCAAATGCTGTATAAATTAATCCATCACCTCACCACAGTGACATGATTTTCCTCCATCTGTCTCACACTCCACCCTCCACTTCATCAGGCTCCACGAGGAAAGGATTCCATCCTCCGAGCCTCTTCCTGAGGAAACAGACAGCGGGCTAACTTAACTAACACACACAGGAACAATGAAACAGGCCTGACTAGAGTAAAAGCTGCTCTTAGCTTAATTTTTATTAATAGTCTGTGCTGCCTGCCAATGTGCAATTTCTTGAACTCCAGCTGCCTGAAGACATTTATGAGTGTCAAGTTATCTGGAATCAATTTTGGGGCCTCAGGAGGAAAACATTAGGAGTGGATAGAGTTGTTGCATAAATCAGGCACTATTTTATGTTTCGCCAGCACTTACATCATTGTGGATAAAATTATAATACATAATTATATTAAACTAATTGCAAAAAAAAAAAAAAGTAATTGAAAAAAAGATAATTGAAATTAATTTAGAAAGTGCTTAGTGCTTTTCCTTAATAAAAGGTCACTAATGTGTAGTGATAGTATAGTAATCATTAAACTATATATATATATATATATATATATATATATATATATATATATAGTTTAAATTTATATTACATTATATAAAATATATATTAAATATAAAATATATAATGTATATTGTAAATATAATAAAGTATGTATTATATATATATATATATATATATATAATACATATAATACATATATAATACATGACAGAGATCATTTTACCAACTTTAGATGTAGGCTACAGTAAAACACAATGTGTCATCATAGCTATATGGCTGAAATGGCGAAATCAGAGTAGATCCGAGGGGGGATAAAGAAATGCTATGTCAGACTACTGGCAAAAAATCAATCAGGCATCGTATACATAACATTTGACATATTGATTGACACCAGTGGGACTATTTACATTGGTTTAGATATATAAAATAAGATTGAATGTATGTATGACTATATAAATTAATGACAAATACATAGTATTTACAACAACAAAAAATGCTTTAGCAACAACCACTAACTAATCAAAACTAGTTCTGTTCATTCATGACAACCTAAGCAAAAGCTTGATTGTTTGACCAGAGGAACATTCCTCCCTTAAAGGAGAACAGGCTCAGAGTTACAGACAACCCTCTGTTTGGATCAACTCCACCTCAGTCCAGCAGTCCGAAAAACATACTGATGTGTGAGTGTGTGTGTGTGTGAGAGAGAGAGCGAGAGAGAATAAGAGCAGTGGTTTATGCATTCATAGCTAGGTTATGTAATGTTCCAGAACCTTTGCATTACTTAGACCAGTGAGGTCTGGGCTCTTCGGCTGAATTCCTCTTTAACAAAGCCGTTTAAAATGGCTCATGCAACAGACTGGACATTGTGGCAAGATGCCAGCCAGCCAGCCACCAAAAAAAAAAAAAAAGGTACAGTAGGAAGGTCTGTTTTTCTTCCAGTGGATTCACTGCCAAAGTGAGCGCTGATTTCCTTTCTACCACTTTGTCTCAGATTTTGTTCACATGTGTGCTACTCTTCCCTCTCGACATGCGAGGACATTCTTCACTGGTTGGCGATTCATCTTGGAGCACTTTTATAGAAACTGAGAGCATGTCATAATCCCCGGGGCTGTAAATGCCTGTGTTGTTGTAAATCTAAAGTTAATGCATCTGCAAATGTGCTTCCATTGCTTTCAGATGACATCCACCATTGCATTACATCTAGACTCACAAGGTTCTTAGAACCAAAAATAAAAAAAAAATAAAAAAAATTTAATTTCTGATATAGACTAAGAATCATTTAGGCCTTTAACGAAAAATGCTTCTTAATAAGGAAATCTTTAAAATGAGCTTTGCCTATTTGCTAACATTAACCAATGTCTACTCAGACATCAGCATCAATAAAGTCAGATTATTTCTTTATTTATTTAAATCAAATCAGAATTGTGAAATGTAAGAATGTACATTTGTAAGAATTATGAGATATAATCTTGAAATAGCAAGGAAAAAGTCAAGTTTTTTCTTGCAATTACTGGTTTATGTCTCATAATTCTGACTTTTTTCTCAGACTTGTACGTTTATATCTTGCAATTCTGAATTTATATCACACAATTCTGCTGTCTTGCAATTCTGACTTTTTTTGTTATCAAAATTGTGAGATATAAAGGCACAATTAGCTTGTTTTTGTTCTGTTGTGAAAATAAGCTTCTATAAATATTTATATATTTAATATTAAATATGTATTTAAAAACTTTTATAAATGGGTAACATTTCCCATGTGTGGTTTTCACTGTGTGGCCCCTGATGAAGTCTGGGATGATTGTTATTCAGGCCTGTTGCTGTTTTCCGCCTGTAAATAGAACAAACTAGTTAACTAATTGGTTGTAAAACAGAGGAAGTCTTACCTTCTTTTTATAAGCTGACTAAATATGAGAGGGTTCACATCATGCTGGAGAAATGGCCTGTATTGCTCTCACCTTGCTGTAAATGCGCCTTTGTCTACCTGGGCTTCAGTAAGTTACTTTGGGGTTTCTAAAAAACATAACATATGATTCCCAACTCAAATCCAGCTGTTTTAGATTAACGGGAGGTACTATAACAGAAACTCCTTTTAATTAATAAAGAAAACCTTTGGCATTTCAACATACAGCACGGTTTTCCTCCTGTACATCGGGGAAAGATCCTTCCCTTTCAGAGTTGAGTGTCTGGGGGATAAATGGAGATGGCTAGAGGCCACTTGGTTGGATTTGAAAGGAGAAGAATCAATACTGAACTCCTCGTTCTGAAATTCAGAGACTCTGAGCGGCCAGGGAATGTGAGCGTTCTGCTAAAAAAAATATCCACAGGCATGCGAGGAAGTCTCAGATGTCACGGACACATGGTTTCAGCTTGTATCCAGCGAAATTTAAACTGGGAGAGCAGCTATAAACCATCTGTGGTTCTCATTAAAGCCCACTTCTCAATCTTTCACCTACAATAATGATCGTAATAATGTGAAATATACATTTAAATTGATGAAATGCTTTGGTTAAAAGAAAACTGAGGCAATCCTATGGATATAATGCATTCCTATAAAGCAAACACAGCCAGATTTTGGGAAAACAGGCTGCTTTGTTCAGCTTTTTTGGCTTGAACATGTTTCATATTGGGCTGGAGAATCACAAACAAACAATCTTCACCCACATATTCTCACTGATCTTTCACCAGGCCTGTTTTCTCAACAGCGAGGAATGAATTCATGGTGATCAGCAGTCACAATTCCTCGGAGCGTGTTTGTCTGTGGATCAGTATATCTTTGTTCTTCATCCTCTCCCCCCTCTGTTCATTCCAGGCCAGTTGCAGCGAGGCTCAGCCTGAGGAACCGGGCAGATCTGCTAATGAACTCCAGGCTGTTTCCACACATCTTTTATTCTTTATTGTTTTAGGTCCACAACCTGCCTTTAAACAGCTGACCACCTTTATTATAGCCTATTTCTTTTTTGGGAGCTACTTTTATCTCTGTGAAGCATAAGCTTCAGCAAAGCTCAATCACTTTTGGTGGCCTCTATAATCACAAATTGCAACACTTGCTGATAATGCTTGCGTTTTGAGTAGGTTTTAGTTCTGCAGTTGTCAGGGCATTGCTAAGGGGTCTTAAATGGTTGTAGTGCATTGCTTTGTGGTTGCTAAATTGTTCTGAATGTTTTTGGCCACGTACATAGGCTAATGTGAAGTTTCAAATGTGACAACCGCAATCCCCTCAACTGACACATGCAGAATCCGCTATTTTTGACCAAAGACTCGTTATATTCCGTGATGTTAAGTAAATCACCGTGGTGTTTTGTTAATGTTTGGAAGTTTTGCTTTTTCTTGACGGGTTGCCATGTCCACATATTATAAGCACTTATTTAAGCGTCTTTGGTCTCGGCTCATAATGAATCTAGTTTCTGAAGCTAATAAAAAGGTATGTGAAGGTCACCGATATTTTAATGTTTGTCTTATTTTAAAGGTACATATTTGGATTTGTTTATTATGGGCTTGTTCTTATAATGTGGTTGTCACTTCTGTAAATTACTGAACAGGATTAAGCATTAAAAGGTGTGTTGCTGTGCCATTTCTAAAATGTTCGGAATATTTTTTGGTAGTTCTGGAAGTTTGCCAGGTTGGTTCGGGTCCCTCCTTTAGTGTAAATTTGTGGTCTTTTTTGTTTATTTTAACATCTGCTAGTGAAGAAAAGTATTTGTACACCTTTTGACAACATTCTGCATGATTTGATGCATAATATATGTCCATAGCACAAACAGTGCAGGAGGAATTACATGCTGAAGTTAAATACTTAGTTACGGGTTTCTATGAGCAGTAATAATAGTGATGCTTGCCTTAGCTAACACCACTAACTACCCTCATGACCCTCTCTGAAGCTCTGGCATAGACTCCACATGGTTTTGGCCCCGGGCCCCTAAACTGGCACCAGGGTGGCACAGTTAGCAGTGTGACGCAGCATACAAAAGCTGCAACACCGGTTGAGTTCCCGTCTGCCTTTAAAGGGTTTCTGTGGTTGCTGCGGTAACAGTCTTTTTCGGACCTTCTCTCTAATTGAGTCTTGCGTTTTTGTGCCGGATTCCGCAGCCAGCACAAAGCGCTGATTATCCCGGAGTAACATAGTCGGGAGGGGCAGGGGGCAGCACTTGAGTGAATGCCATTGCTTTCTCATGAAACCGATTGGCTGTTTGGTTACTGTCCTGTACGCATGGATATAGTGTTATGTGGTCCTCCCCTCATATGTGGACCCACTTACTTACACAATAGCAGTTCAACCGAGTTCACTGACACCCAGATTTAGCACTAACACGTTACTTAAATTAGTAGACTCTCGCTTCTTCATTTACGACTGCAACCACTGGAATGACTACACATTGAAGAGAATTCTTACATATTATTGGGCTTCAAATCACTATGGAAACAGAATAATGTTTTGCCATGTGGTATTACATTACATATCTCGGAATGACCCAGAATGCAATATGCAACTCTAACATGTTATTTGCTGCACGTATAAATCCACTTCTGCTCTCGATTCGAGTCCGCAGCCTCAACCCAACTTAAACTGGTCCAATACTTCTGGAATGTTCCATCACGAGCCCCATCACACTTTTACCATTCCGTCGCGTTTCGGTTGACACTGCGTCCAATAAGAATGCAGAAAGGTCATGGCATGGGAAGCGTAATTCAATTCAGTGGTGTGCAACTCGTTCCAAATCCCTCCATAGACGTCAGCTGAACTGTAATGTCATCAAGTTTATTTCATCGACTTAATTGAAGGTTTAGGATGAAAAGATGCAGAGCATGATTTTTTTTTTTTTCATTTCCCAGGACACAAACAAGTGCTTTTCAGTAACCCATTTAAAAACCCATACATATACACATGCACAAAATGCAGTAGTTCGACGAACTGGTGCATGAACATTGAATTGCTCTACTTTAGATTCTGGTTTTCGCTGCTTTTTGTGGTTATATAACTGTTTCCAGAAACTCTGGGCTATCGACACAAGGAGCAGCTTCCAAGCGCCTCTGAGGGTAGCCTCAAAAACACAAGATTTATGGCTGCGCTGGGCAGAGTCAGTGCACATCTGAGGCCCTGTGCCACTTCAATTCACCCTCATAAAAGATACAAGAGCAAAAAACCAAACAACAAAATCAGGGCCATTGCAGAAACCACACCTCACTAGGACAACAGCAGAGAACCAGTCTGACTACAAGGAAAAAGGAGAAAATGTGTTATTCAATCCTAATAAAACTGAAATCAGTTCAAATTTATAGATAACCGAGTGGCTATATTTAAATTTAAAGACAAGAATGGTCAAAATAATAGTAGACATTCAATACTTTATTTATAACATAGAATTTATTCGTAAAAGAACCACATGACAGAGGATTTATAATGAAAAGCAGGGCAATAAATACAATGGGATTTTCCGATATTATGGCACAAAGAACTAAGCAATAGCGGAATTTTTTTGGTCGTTCCAGTCAGCTAATCTTTAAAATGCTAACATTTGTAAGCTTGTACATTACCAGGCATTTGGAATTCTAAACGGAATGACTTCAAATGGAATGACTTAGGAAGGAATGTCTTCGGGAAGGCTTTCAGTCCATAGCAGTTGGTGCAGAGCAGGATTTCAATAGCGGATGAGCTTTCAAACTAGCGATAACATTTCGCTCCGAGATGCAAGGCCAAAATAAACTCATAACACAAGGCGTAGGGTGTAATACAAAGAATCGTACTGCAAAACTAGAAACTTCTCTTTAAAGTTCTCCATACTTCATAAAAAACATTTTATAAAACAAATTATAAAAGATCAATTTCACCATTCTTAAGATGGCAGATTTGAGATATCACCACTCACGATTGTTTACCCAAACACATGCGCTGGGAGGGAAGGGGTAACTGTGAGAAGAAAAAGGCATAGCAAAAGACTTGCTCTGTTGATATACATCGTGTTAATACTGCTTTGACTAACAGCGCAGCAGCATTCTCTAGTAGTCGATGCCCTGGTCGTTATAGTGCCCTCTGTACTCATCGTGGTATTCACCCTGGTACTCTTCCTCTTGATATTCTGCCTGATAGTCACTATCACTGATTTCTGAGCCATTCGTCCCCGTGCCTTGGCTGCCATTGGCATGAATCATGGGCTCTGTAGGGGTGGCGCAATACTTGGGGTCGTAAACTTGCCGTCCCAAGCCGTACACGCTCATGCCCTTCTGAGAAGCTACCTTATTGGTTCCCATTTGCAATGAGATGGTGGAGTTGTCCAATGGTTGCAGAGCTGCCTTCTGGTCATAGATGTCCCTCCTGGTTCCTGGGGCAGACATGCCAGCCTGGAGACAAACACAAGGTAAGTGTGTCTTTTTGATCATTTTTGTCTGATAAATTGTTGATACATGTCTGTGTTTGGGTGTACCTGGCTAGCTCCTTTGTTGGTGCCCATTTGCAGACTGATGGTGGTCTGGTCATAGGGCTTCTCTGTCTGTGTCTTGGGGTCGTAAAGGTGTCTCCTGGTCCCGTAGGCGGTCATACCAGCCTGGCTTGCACATTTGTTGGTTCCCATCTGAAACAAAAGTCAGAAACACTTCAAAAGTGGGTTAAAAACACCCCTGGAGGTGATCTACCTTGAATTTTCTCCAGTCAATCTGGCCCTGCAATCAGCCTTTATTTTTAGAAACCATTCCCAGAAGTATGTCTGCACTGATGTCTGCTGTTTTTAATCTGGACTTGTAACCGAAATGTTGTAGGTTCAAACCTCACAATGAATGATCCTTGAGTCAGGATCAGCTCATTGACCAATTCTCAATGATTAATGATCGGAATGATTCATTCAAACCGATTCATGCAAAAACATTCAGGAAGTTCCAGGAATAGTGTCTATAACCTGAAGTCCGATGACACACTGGCCAGCCTTCATCTTCTCTTCATCAAACTGTCTCTGCTGCTTGTCTGCATATTTCACACCAATGTCAAAGTTTGTTTCCATGCCTTTGGTCTTTGCCTGTTGAAAAATGAAATACATTTTATAGCTGTCAATAATATGTTAATTTGTTTAGTTTTTTTTAATTAAACCTATCAACCAGATGCCAATATTTACTCAAGGAAATTCTTTATTTTTTAATATTTCTTTAAATCACTTTTTACTTTTTATGAATAAGGCCTTTACAAAATTTTCAATGCAAGACTCAGGTTGAGCAGAATTGAAGGACTTGCAGACGTACCATACTGGCCAGAGCGAGAAGTGTGGTCTGGACTTGCGTCATGTTCCCATTTTCGAAGAGGTCATTGGCTTCAAAGATGTCATTGGGCTTCAGCCCATAGGCTAGAATGGCTTTGATGAAATTCCCAAGGTTCTCTAGCTGAGGATACAATGGCAACAGTAAGGGTATGTTTCTCCATAACATAATTGGGTACCTCATTTTCAGATAAAAAGAGTTAGTTTTGGTTGATGAGTCAAAGAGTGCATGAATGGGTCCATTTATTCTTACAGCATGTAAAGAGTTCTGATACTAGAGCTTTTATATACTAAAGATGTATCTGCAGTTGTTAGCAGCTTCTGCCTGTCCTAGTATTTGCCAACAATGTGATCTGTATGCTAATTTGTATTCACTTTGAAAGAAAAGTGCTTCTTACTTTTCAAACGGGCTAATCTGGATGAAAGCAAAGACCTTGGCAGCCACTGAGATATTTACCTTATGCCAGTTTAACTGTGAATGGTTTATTTTCTTTATTGATCCAGGCTGAAGCTTGTTTATCAATCTGAAAGGAATAAAAACAATGAATGATTTCAATTCATTTCTTTTTGCAAGCATCTTCTATGGGCACAATAAGGTGCATGCAATTTCGATTCTACTAGCATCACCCAATGGAATTGCCAAAATAATGATTGTTTTCATGCAGGTTTTCTGCCACTGGTCACCCAAATGTATACCATTGGTTGAGTCAGTGTCATTATGTCTGGCCAGGATGCTCAAACAAGCCTTAATAGTGCCATGAATAGTGGTTAGCTGGTTTAGCTGGTCAGACAAGTGGTCTCCCAGTCTGACCAGCTGAAATGTTCCCAAAACCAAGCAACAGACCAGCCTGGGAGAAAATCTAAGGTCAGCAAACTAGCTTAGGCTGGTTAAAACTGTTTTTGTTTTCAGCAGGGAAACATTGCCCACATGGCCAAATTGTGTTTATGTTTACCAACTTACTCGCACAGTATGACGCCATCCTTGAGCCCTTTCTGAAAGTTGTCTCCGATCGGCATTCCGGTCACCTCCTCGATCCAGAAACGAAGCTCCTCCTCCTTCTGTAGGTCATATTTCTGTGCGATCTGTGAGAAGAAATAACCCAATCAGTGAGTCAGCCAACACACATCAGTCATCTATGAGTCAAACCGGCTCTGCAGGATCATAGTTATGTTTTCTGGACAATCTTCCTTTAGATTCTACTGTAATGTGTCAGCATACATGCTTATCTAAACTATTGTAATGTCAATACACTTTGCTAATCCTCACACAGAATGTGTTTGACTTCAAAACACACCAAAACAACAGTTTGACTTTTAAAAGTTGCATTAGAGCTAATGGAAAATCATCAAATGCAGCCAAATTAAATTGGATTGCTCATAAAAACTCTTTTCTGGCTTTGTTTGGCTTTCTCCTTTGTGAATAGAATGGCGTTCAAAGCATGTGATGCAACACCGACGTGCGACTGTGCCAACAACAGAGCATAAAATTCCCGCAAAGAGTCACAGCGTGAATTTATTCTGGCTGTTTCGCTCTTTCTCAGGACTTTTCTGACTGTAAATAGCACCGCTGACCAGCTGACATTGAATAATGTGCTCAGAACAGACAACTATGACTAACAGCAGATCTTTACAAAATGCCTGAAAGAAATGCGAGATGGTTTCATTTGCTCCTTCAATAAATATTTAGTCTGTTTATTGTGCAGTAGGTGATGAAGTAAATCTTAGAAAAGTAATTTGAGGCATCAAAGTTAGGTTATTCAAGTATTAGTAATAGTAAAAGTCCAACATGCCTTAGCGAGCACTTCTCATTAATACAGATGTTCTGTTTACTTCATGAGTGCTAACTATTACTTGAGCTTCAAGTGTAACCCTTTACATATTTTTTACAGGATATTAAATACTTCAATTTAAACACAGTGAGTTTAAACCCATTGAAAGTAGCTAATAATACAAGTTCCAGGAAATGGCTTCTATCACAGAGGCTCCATTTCGAGTTCAGCATTCAGGGTCAGACTGTACAAAGACAAAGCTAAATGCAGCTATCATACAGATCACGAGAGAAAGGGACAAAAGGACCTACAGGGGAAAAGGGCAGATAAGATATTCTCAGCAGGAGGTGTTCAGGACAGAAGAGGTTTCTCTTTCCCGCCAAAACATGATAACAGCTTTCCTCATGGCCTTCTGTCTGCTACCGCAAACCTTATTTACAGCACAAACGCAGTCCTAACCCTTTGAGTCCTCTTAGTGTTTAGCTTATGTTTCAGTTTCTAGGTTAATTGCAATACCTGATTTTCCTTGTCAGAAGTGGAGGGAAATATTAGCATTCATATTAGCACACTAAGGCTGCAACAGTAATACTGTGAAATATTACATCTAATAAAGTACGATTTAAATTTGTACTCATTTTGTACTTGTTTTCTGTGTTAATATATTTTAACATGTAATTTATTCCTATGATGGCAAAGCAATTTTCACATGATGCTTCAGAAATCCTTAAAATATGCTGATTTGCTGCTCAAGAAACATTTACTGTTATCATCAGTGTTGAATGATCTATAAAGAGTTCAAAAGAACAGCATTTATGTGAAATATAATTTTTTATGAAAATGTCTTTTCTGTCACTTTTGGTCAATTTAATGCATCCTTGCTGAATAAAAGTATTAATTTCTTTCAAAAAATATTACTGAACTCAATTATTATTCAACTAAATAACATTAATATCAACAAGTCATTTTTAATGTTCAAATTAAGTAAAAAAAAAAAAAATAGCTCCGTAGGGTAAATACTATGGTATTCCTTAAAATACCATTTAAATGCTATGATATATGAATATGATACTAATTTAGAATCACAGCATATATGAAAGATGTTTCAAACTGTACTGAGATCATACTAAAATCAATTTGGTATCTTGGCAAATCTATTACCAACATATTACTTTATACAATTGTCTCATTTGTGCCTATTTTTATTCTTCCTAAGGGATTTGAAGATATGGGGCCTCAGAGACTTCCATAGAAGGCCTCTCAGCAAGCTGAAGATCAATCAGACATCCTCCCACACGGCAGCCCCGCAGTCAGAATGTGAGACCACTAGGAAAAAATGGCATGTGGGGTGTTGTGGCAGTTCCCTTGTGCAATTTGAGGTCAGCCTAGATGACTTTTCTCTTATAATGACAGACAAAAAGCTAAACCGTACACAGTCTCTCATCTTTGAAGAACTGTATGACTTTTGGCATGTTCCGAATAGTTCAAAAGAGCACTGGATGATTTCAGACGTAGTGGGAGACAAAGAAGGTTATATCTCTGATATAATGAGCCATTGAATGGGGTGATTTATATTAGACATGAATCGGAAAAAAATCAAGACTGACAAAAGGAGGGGAAAGAACAGAAGAACGCCACGGAGAAACTGAGCAAAGATTGGAGAACCATGTGTCTGTCTTGTCTTTCCTTCCAGTCCACTGGGAAACCAGCCAGTGGTAGAAAAAAAAGAGAGAAAAATGTGGAAAAGTGACCCTTGATGGAGATGTTAGAGGCAATTGCAGAAGAAGAACATTCTGGAAGGTTGTGGGCCGATCCCGCTAGAGACCGACCTCTAGCTCTCCTCCCCCACTCATAATTCTGAGAGCTTACTGATGACAGCACAAAAAGCGAGCAAACATCGGACTAAAAAAAGGTCAGGGAGTGAAAGGACTCGCAACGCGATGCAATCAATTCAACAAACATTCCCCGAGAGATCGATAAAACAGTGGTGACAACGGAGGAGGGGAGGGACGACCTTTTCACCTTGGGTTTAGGCTAAAAAACACAAACACAGAAACACAAAGTTTAGCAACAAGCAAACAAATCTACAATCCTCCAACAAAATCCTATTTGTTTAAAAAATAAGCATCAATTCTCTATTAGCAAAACAAAGAATTATTCAGAAGCGTGCATAACTTACTGTGGCATCATAATAGCCAATTTTGCAAAAACAAACTTGTTAAACGAACAAATGTTCTGACTTTATTTTCTCTGACTTTATTTTCTCAGACTAATACGGAGTATTGTGCTGAAATCAAGCGTGCCTGTTTAATCGCATGCAAGCAACTAGTCCAGCCAGTATTAGGCAATATTTAACCATGTGCTCTGGAAATACCCAGCAATGAAGAAAGATTTTCTCTACTATACCTGTGAAATCAACTTGTTTTTCAGACCTGAAAAGGAACTGTTTAAGTCACAAAGTGACACACATTTGTCCTGAAAAACAGTAACTAGATGTTTACATTTCGAAAGTGTGTGTAATATTAGCAACCACATTGCTAGATAAAAGCTAGTTTGTTCTAGTGATTGCAATGTGATTCTAGGGTGTTCTGATTGGTTGCTAGGGCGTTACTAGGGTGTTCTGTGCGGTTGCTATGTGGCTACTTGTTAGCTTCAGTCAAACAAGCCCATCATCACTACATTTTTAAGATTTTATTAAGAAAATGTGTGTAATATTTAGAATCACAATTCTAAGTTATTGCTAGGGGGTTGCTATGGTGTTCTGAGTGGTTGCTAGGTGGCTACTTACTTGCTTTAGTCAAAAAGCCCATCCATTTTACTGAAAAAAAAGTGTGTGTAATATTTGGAACCACAATTTTAGGGCATTGCTAGGTGATTGTAAGGGGTTTTGATTGGTTGCTAGGTAGTTGCTATGGAGTTCTGAGTGGTTACTAGGTGTCTAAGTCAAAAGAGCCCATCCAAACTTGATTTTGTGAAGAAAATGTGTGTAATTTTTGGAACCAGAATTTTTCAGCATTGGTTGCTAGGAAATAGCTAGGGAGTTCTGATAAGTTTTCCACCAAAGTATAAAAAAATAATAAAAATGATGATTGTTGACTTAATCACCACTCAACATGACAATGACAGAATGACGCATTTTTTCACAAAGCTTTTAAATACATAGGAGTGCAAAAGATTCAGCTTACAGGCAACTTTTGGATAAAAGGCTTTCAAACCTTCAATAAACGTCGATAATCTTTTTAAATAAGTGTTTAAATAAGCCCAGTCTATGTTTACACTGTTATAAAATCCTGCTGAACAATAGACCCCAAACAATAGCCTCAGGAAAACACGCTTTCCTGTTCCTCCTAAAATGGCAACACGGGGTTAACAACCGTGGCCACACTTCACAGAGCCTTAACCAAACCTGGAAAATATTGCTGACCAGCACATTGCAGGGAATGTAACAGCCCCTCACTGGGCCGCCTGCCCATCAGCAGTCACAGTATGGCAGTAAAAGCGTTTTTACGCCGAGGATCAACATAGAATTTGGCATTAGAGAGCGACGGATCAAAGCCCTAAGGTTAACCTGGTCCGGTTTTACCCAAGAACCACCGTGACCTCCTTGTTCTGACCTCAGGACACGATGTGGGCCCAGTATTGGTGTATTTCCAAGACTGCAACACAGACATGCACACTAAGATGGATGCAGGATGAGATGAGCGTGAGAGCCAAGAATAATATGAATTTATTACAGTCTGAAAACGCTTTTCCCAGGCCTGAGAGAATCAAGGTGTCTATTGAACCACATCCAAACATTTCAGGGGGAACTCCTGCATATGTAACTCCATATTCAAAGTTCTGACAATGGAGAATTTGTGGAAGCAACAAACAAGAGAATGTATTTAACTACAAAACAGAGCTACCAATGTAAATCCAATGGCTTGCAAAAGCTTGTCCGTCTACCCACTGTCTGGGGAAAACAACATGGCAAAAACAACTGATATGATTAATATAATGCAACACGAATGGTCATGATAAAAATAGGTTGCTAATTGACATCTCTTCCATGTGTAAAAATAAACCAGCCTGAACAATATCTTCACTGTGCTGGACTTGAGCAGAGGATGATGCTTTGGCAACAAGCCCGTAATGAACGACCTCTTGTGTCTGGTGGTACATAACCAGAGAGGGTCATTAATTTGATTGGGAAAACATCCTTTCCCATTATGTCATTTGTTTTATTTTAAGGAATAACTCTATTTGACAAGGTGATTCATTGATATTTTACAGGCTGATGTACTGAGGTTTCTAAATCTCACTGTAAGAGCTTTGACTTCCCAGTCCCACATTTCCAAAGTTCAGCTTGCAGGAAAACAAAGGCAGAAAACAGCTCTCGGCTTTCAGCAGAGCAATAGTGCTGATGAAACTCAAGGAACGAGACAAACAAGTCCTCGGAAAGCGCATGACCTATAAAAGGTCTGAAGCGAACACGGTTAAGAACGTTTTCAAAGGTTAATACTGATTTCTTGTATGAATAGCATATTATCTTTGCTTATAAAATTTTATTATTTATTCAATCATTAATATCCCTGCACAGTATAAAAAAAAGTTATGAGGCTCTATATTTTCTATTTATATTAGACAAAAGATATGCACACACTACAAGATTTCTCTTTCAAATAAATGTTTTTCTTTTGACGTTTCAATTCATTAAAGAAGAAAGTTTCCATAAATAAATTAGATCTGGGCAATGATTAATCGCAATTAATTGCATCCAAAATAAAAGTTATTGTGTACATAATATACTGTATGTGTGTGTACTGTTGGCATCACAGGAAAAAGTAGATTTTAAAATATATTCAAAACAGTTATTTCAATTTAGAAAATTTTACATATTGTTGTTTTTACTGTAGTTTGGATCAAATAAATACATTACTGATGAGCATAAGAAACATCTTCAAAACTTGCTGACCTCAAACTGTAAGCATGCAAACAAGAAAACACTTTTCCTGCAGCCTTTCAGTGTCCAGCCGGGTAAAATGGAAAATAAGTCATGGATTAAGAGAGGAAATGGTGTAATGGAACTAGTCCCTAGAACTACTTTCCACTAGCAAGTACTCAGGATCAATGTTGTATTTTTAGCCACATGCTTTTCATTGAAAAAGCATAAGTAACCCAAAAAAATTTAAATTCCGTCATCACTTACTCGTGACTTACTTATGTCTTTCGAAACCTGTACGACGTTCTTTCTGCTATGGAAAAAAGTTAATTTGAACCTTGAAATAATAATTTAAATAACTTTCAATCACATGAAAGTGCATGAAGACTGAAAATGTCAAGCTCCAAAACAAAACAAGAAAGCATCATGAAAATATCATACATAGTTCATGAGAGACATAGTGATGAATGTATCGTTCTTATGAGATGAATCAGTGCATCAAGTTTAACAAAACCAAATTTGATTCTTGATTCAAATCACTATCTTAAAGGGATAATTCACCCAAAAATGAAAATTTGATGTTTATCTGCTTACACAAACGAAGATTTTTAACTCACACCGTTGCAGTCTGTCAGTCATATAATGGCAGTCAATGGGACTCGCGGCTTTGAGAGAAAAAAAAACATACACAGACAAAACCAAATTAAACCCTGCGGCTCGTGATGATACATTGAGGTCTAAAGACATGAAACGATCGGCCTGTGCAAGAAACTGAACAGTATTTATATCGTTTTTTTTTACCTCTGATCCAACACACTGTCCAAGTGTCCTGAGCACGTTCACATCAGCCGGCGCGTGACGCACCTTCTTCTTCTTGCTTTACGGCGAATCGCAGACTTATAAGTGCATTACCGCCACCTATCTCTGGACCATTGTAGACAGAGTGTCAATGGGTCATTTGAGAGATAGGTGGCGGTAATGCACTTATAAGTATGCGATCCGCTGTAAAGCAAGAAGAAGAAGGTGCGTCACGCGCCGGCTGATGTGAACGTGCTCAGGACACTTGGACAGTGTGTTGGATCAGAGGTAAAAACCCGATATAAATACTGTTCAGTTTCTTGCACAGGCCGATCGTTTCGTGTCTTTAGACCTCAATGTATCATCACGAGCCGCAGGGTTTAATTTGGTTTTGTCTGTGTATGTTTTTTTTTTCTCAAAGCCACGAGTCCCATTGACTGCCATTATATGACTGACAGACTGCAACGGTGTGAGTTAAAAATCTTCGTTTGTGTTCTACTGAAGAAACAAAGTCACCTACATCTTGAATGCCCTTGGGGGTAAGCATATAAACAGCCAATTTTAATTTTTGGGTGAACTATCCCTTTAATGATCCTGGCACTGCAGTTTACAGCTCACTGGGGGAGAATATGATCAGAGAATAATGACTGGTGTTTTGCATCCTTTTTAAGTCAAAAGCTCCAGCTTCTTTGCAACTTCAAAGAGCAACCAGTATTTCTCCCTTTGTGTTACTAATACAAAGTCACACGGGTTTGGAACAACGTGAGTAAATGAGTAAGTATTCACAATTTATATTTCAGGGTGAAACACATCTTGTAAAGCATCTGGCTAAAAAAGCAGCATTCATTCATTGCACTAAATAGGCCATTATTGCGATACACACTTTGACAGATCAAAGCCAGTAGTTGAACTCTTCTGAATGAAACAGGATTATACACATCACAGCTGTTCCGGCGCTGTCGTCACATTTTAGGAATGCTTAAAATTCCAAGATGAAATCCTTACTTCCGAAGGGGTTAGATGAAAGACAGGTGTGAAAAACAGTTTAATTTACCTAAGATTACTTAAGTCAAAAATAGCTCTTCAGCACTAATGATGTCATGCTTAAAACATTTGTATGTGTGTGTGTGTGTGTGTGTGTGGGAGGTCTTTCTTTAAGTTGATTCATTGGCTTTACTTATGTTATTGCATGCAACATCCTGTCTGCTCATTTTGAGGCATGATTTACTAATCACTAATACTTATCACTACTAAGATATTAAAGATTAGACATGCTTCATAATGTTTCCCTAAAATGACCCTCCTGCTCCTTATAAGTATTTTTTTAACTTAACATATTTATTCCTATATATTTGAGCCTATATGACAGTCATATTAAAAACATGGGAGATCATCTCTAAACTCCGGACAATCAATTTGAGGAAAATTTTCCATTTTCTTTTGTTCACATGATTACTCTAACGAAATCAGAAACTTTTCTGGGGAGGCTAACTTGCAGTTAGAGTAAATTTCCATTTAATCAAATCAATACCAAACAAGAGACATCATCTAAATCATGAATTACTTTTATATTTTGTTATTATTATTATCTTATTTTTTATAATTAATGTGCTTTTTAATTCAAATTCACTTGGATTCAACCTCCAATAAAGACTCGTGTAACTATTAAAGTTTGAAAGTCTTACATAATCAATAACACATAGGTAAAACAGATTTAAAAAAAAAAAATTTTTAAAGATATTTAAACTAAACTATAGAATTGCCAAACTAACACTTGTAGACTATAATGAAAAATAAACTACTTTAGCACAGTAATATTCACTAACTATGCGTCTATAATGCATACCAAAACGGATCATCTAAAAATGCATACTAAAAATCTATCAACATACATACAAGAATATTTAAAACAAAGAAATAAAGTTCAGTTTACCTTGTTTTTAACCTCCGCAGATAATCCGTAGGCTGGTCCCTTGTTAAACTGCGTCATGATTCACTTTTTTGCGTTTTCTCTTAAAATCACGGTACTGACCAACGGGGAATGAGTGAAGTAAAGTCCTAAAGCTGCAGTAAAATCACAGTGCAGATCATTCGGTGCTCCGCGTGCATGAATAATCCGCGCTCAGTGAGTTTACACAACAGCGACTCGCGCAAAAACTTCTATCCTCTATCGAGAATTTGGGGTGGGGCTAGATGACTGATGCGCCGCTAGAGCCAATCAGAAGCATCGATTCTGCATATTAAACCATCCATTGTTTCTCTGGCTCTACTGGGCGTCACTAGCGAAAGTAATAGATCACCCGGCAAAACTATTGATCGAGTTTCAGTTTACTGGAAAGCTGTGGCTTATCTCTACAGTTATATGGTGGAATAATGCTCTCTTTGTCTTCTTCGATTCTTTGTTGCTAGTTTGATAACAGCAATAACAAGATAAATATTTCAAGGTTAACTTTTAAGTCAGTTTACAAACATTATTGCTTAACAGATCAGGATGATGATTAAAACGAAACTATATTCTATATATTAACAATTATCTGAATAAATGAATCTTAATAATACTGATTAACTTAACAAATAAAATGATAAAAATGAAATGAAATTTTAAACAAATTTTAATCTATTTGAGTGTGCATTAATGATTTGTTAAACATTAAATAATTTAATATTTGCTAATGTTATTAATGGCCCAAACTAAAATTAACCCACTTAGTTACTAGTTTATATATGTGACCCTGGACCACAAAACCAGTCATAAGGGTCCATTTGAAATCATCTGAAAGCTGGATAAGCAAGCTTTCCACTGATTTTGATAGGACAATATTTGGCTGATATACAACTATTTGAAAATCTGGAAATTGAGGGTGCAAAAAAAAGTCTAAATATTGAGAAAATCACCTTTAAAGTTGTCCAAATTAAGTCCTTAGCAATGCATATTACAAATCAAAAATTAAGTTGTGATATATTTAAGGTAGGAAATTTATAAAAAATCTTCATGGAACATGATCTTTACTTAATATCCTAATGATTTTTTGCATAAAAAAAAATCTATTATTTTGACCCATTGATACAATGGGTTATATTTGATACAATGGCTGTTGCTACAAATATAACCGTGGCACTGGTTTTGTGGTCCAGGGTCACATAGCATGTAGGGCAATAAAAATAAATAAATAAATAAAATGAAGCTAATCAAAAGTGCTTTCCAGATTACATAATGAAGAATAAAAAAGCAAATAAAACACCACCCTCATACTGCGGTAATACTAACTATGGTATGGTAAAATAACACAATTTATCAATGGCAATCAAACCATGTCTATCATAAAATACACAACACAGGCCAAGTGTATGCATCCAATTTCTGCATTGCCATTTTCTGTGTTGTCAAGTAGCTTTAAATGACCTGTTGATGCTCAGGGTTATTTTTGTCCGAAAGGTTGAAGTGAAAACAACATGAGGAAAAAAACAACTATCATGGAGGTGGTTTGTCTGAGGAGATCAGAATCTCTCACTATCACTCAACCTGTGCAGCGTAAACAAGGAAGACATTTTCTCTAAGGTTGATTTCGTTTCATGGATATTTCTAATAGCGCACAGGTACAAACACAATGTCAGAATGTTGTCAGATTCACCATGTGATTTATCTGACAACATGACCTGCTTTTTCAGAGGCTGAAGGCATTTTGTCAACTAAAAACTGAATCCAACATGGAATACAAGAATGAAATTGAATTGAAATTCTGCAAGGTCGACTAATAAAGATATTGATGATATTGGTGATGGTTTCAGCCAGTGAGAGGTGAAACATTGAGGAGTTTGCTGATAAGAGACTGTTATGATTAGAGATAATAACTCTTATGCTGAATTACTCTTGCTGTTGGTGTTTGGTCTTTACCTCCTCCCAAAAAGTTCCATAAATGGTCAGCTTTCGCTTTACAAGATGTTAACTGATGGACTGGAGTGGTGTGGATTGTGATGTTTTTCTCTGCTGTTTGGACTCTCATTCTGACGGCACCCATTCACTGCAGAGGATCTATTGGTGGTGAGCAAGTGATGTAATGCTAAATTTCTCCAAATCTATTCCAATCAAGAAACAAACTCATCTACATCTTGGAAGGCCTGAGGGCGAGTAAATTTTCAGCAAATTGGCATTTTTGGCTGAACTATTCCTTTAAAAAAATCTATTTCATTGTGGATAAAATGAACAGGATTTTTAATTCCGCAATGCTACGGTTACCATCTATGCTCATAATAACTAAATTATACATGAGATCACATACCTTACAGACATGTCTGATGGGATCATCCATTTGCAGCTGTTCAGAAACGTCACAGTCGCAAAACTTTATGCTGAGAAGTAAATGACTAAGGTACCTGTATGAACTTGTTATGTGAGACAAAGGAAACCATCAGGTTATATTCTACCTCATGCTGCACGTATATTAGAGTGCCGTCTCTTCTCTAGAAACAAGAATAGCAGGATATTATAGACACATAAAATAAAATAAAATAAAATAAAAACTACAGCTGAGAATTGTAGCTTTTCCATCTGTTTAGTCTATTTTTCACACTATTTCCTCTAGAACCACATACCAGCACAGGAGGACAATGAAGTACCACTGAAATGCGTAGTGAGCTGGAAAATATTTCACAACCACACTAAGAAAAAATGTATTCACACTTAAGAATGAGGTATCACAATCTATATTTAAAACAAGTCTTTCATTTATCTGAATGACAGCATAACCTTGAAATGGACAAATCCGTGATCAAAAGCAAATACTGTTTTCCATGAAGTGGTGCATGAAAAAAAACACTGAAACTACGAATGCAATTAGAAACACCTGCACGTGTAATAACATCTCTCGGTTTAGTTTTGTTGACTTTTCAAAGGCGTAAAAGGTAGAACAGGACATCTCATCAGCCCGTCATGATCGTTTGGCTTAAAAAAACAAAACTCAGAGATAGTTGTCATAGTTGTGTATTCAGCACGTCAGTAACTGCATAGGAACAAATCGAATGTGAAGAACAGTATCAAAATGGCATATAATTCTCAATACAAAAGTGAAAAAGTCCACAGAAAGGGATCACACCAGTCTCCCTAAGTAGATGGCCTTTGGGTATTTGTCTTTTAGTGGTGCCCACTGCACAAAAAAGTAGTCAGAAAAGTAGTAGAGGATCTTCCCGGACAGAGACAGCGTCTCCACACGACAGATGCTCTCCACATAGACGATCAAGACTCTTTTTAGGCCCAGGACGCCCAGGATCAGCCCAGCGGCACACAGTGGGACACACGTTCCTGGACCATTACACAGCACCTGAAATACAAACACACACTCGCTTAAAAATATATATATATATATATATATATATATATATAAATAAAGACACATTACAATTCAAGATTCAAGTAATTAACATTATAGTTAAGGCATTATAAACTAACAATGAACACCCTTTTTTTTTTTTTTTTTTTTACAGCGATTGTTTACTTATAAATATACACTCATTGTTAATTCATGTTTGTTAATAATATACTGACTAATGTTAATTCATATAATTACATTTTAATGCTGTAAAAAGTATTGTTCATAATTAGTTCATAATACCTAATGTATAAACTAACAAATTGAAAATGTATTATGTTTTCCACAAAAATATTAAGCTGCACAACTGTTTTCAAAATTGATATAAGAATGATAATAGTTACTTATTCTAATATGCTGATTAACTGCTTTAAGAAACAATATTATTATGATTTCTAAGGATCATGTGACACCGAAGACTGGAGTAATGATGCTGGAAATTCAGCTTTGCGTCACAGGAATAAATTATATTTTACAATATACTCGAATAGAAACAGGTATTTGAAATTGTAATAACAACTGTAATAATATTTTACAAAATTACAATTTGATCAAATAAATGCAGCCTCAGTGAGCATAAAATACTCCTTACAAAAACATAAAACATAAAATTTTAAGAATAAATAATTTTTTTTAAGTAGCCATTTTTCTTATTTTAAACTAATCTCACTATTACCTTATAATATAATTTTATTTTAATTCTGAGCTAATTCGATTGAAATTATTAAGGGAATACAAGGGTATTTTAATTACAAATCCATGATTAGTCAACTTGCAACACGTCATCTGTAAATAAGTTCACTCTCTGAGACGACCACATGAGGTGAACTTCTTGACACACACTTGGGGAAACAATTTGTGGAATTTACGATTTTTTCTGCTTTTGGACAGTGAAAAGTGCTATACAAATTAAAGATGAATTGATTTGACTTAAGCCAAGACACAACATCAGAAAGACTCCAGCATAAAGTACAGAGTCCTCGGAGTTGGAGAAATATGAGCTTTCTGGTTCAAAACTGGAGACAGCGAGCGGCACAGGAAGGCGGTCAGACTTCGGTGGAGACGAGCCATGGGGTCTGGAGAAATCATCTTACACCAACTGCTCAGACACATTAACACTGGAAAAATCCAGCCTCTGTCTGCTCAGAGCTGAAACCGATATGCGGCAGGAACCGAGGACAGCGACCCAAGTGAGAACATCAGAGGTGAGGGACGTTTTCCACTCACATACGCTTCAATTCACTTCTGTCTGCTTCAAGGTCCAACGCTGCTCGGATTGAGTTTATTGCCAGTTTCCAAACTGTCTAAAACACTCCATTTCCCATCCTGCACCTGGAGGCAGATGAGCGATGGGGATTGGCAGGGACGGACCACCAGGTGGGCGATCCGTCTAGGCCCGTATTTACATTTCACAGAAACCTGTGAGTTCACTTCGGGGAATGAGATCACTGTCACCCAACAGAGAGACGCTGACTTCAGCTCTGAAGGGCTGCTGGATTGTGTGCAGAGATTGGCGAGCGTTTGCTATGGGCACAGGCCAAGATGTCAGAGCGCTATTTGAGTCTGTCATCAGAGTGGTGCAAATTTAAATGGCCATCATGTGAAACTTCAACACGACATAAATCAAGTGTCAGAAAAACACCATTTCGAGGCTGTCGGATCGGCGGGGCGCTGAATGAGCATCAAAGAAAACAGCTTGTTTTTTGTGTAAGGAGAAGAAAGACATATAATGAAAACTGGATATGAGGCGCTCTCTTTTTAGCCTCTTCTACATTTTCTCAAAAGAAACACTTGGCATTAGTAATCGTGAATGCACAAATAACTAAAACACAACAGCTCTGTTCCACCAACACTGACTTCTTTAAAAAATACAAAAAAAAAAATTTATATCCAAGCAAAAAAAAATTAAAAAAATTTTTTTTATCCAAAAGTCAGTGTAGAAAATAGGAAAGAAGCTAACAGACAGGGTTTTATAATAATTTTCAAATGGCATACTGAAAAATAGCTTTTTTTCATAATAACTGTTTTCATACTGCCGTTGCAAAGCCTCTATAAAATATAACCTAAGGTCTAAAAACCAAAAAAAATGTTTAATTTTATGTTGGGTTTTTTTTGGTTCTTTTTTCTTTGCATTACTGATTTAAATACATTTACAATTGAAAATGTAAAGTTAAAAAAAAAAAAATTTCAACATATTTACCTTAAAACAGCCTCTCTTAATATATAGCACCCTTCCGAATATCAAAATCTAATATTGACACATTGTGGTATTAACGGAAAAAAAAAAAACATAAAAAAAAAAAAAAAAAAATGTGGTAATTAAATAAAATACAGCCTGGTCAACATTAAAAACCCTGAAGTGACTTTCAATCACGTCAACAACCAGAACCACTAGTCCGACCCTTTCTACTGCACCATATAAGCACAGTGCTCAGCTGCGAGTCATGCAAGGAAAGAGAAAATCTCATCAATATCTGTTGATGGCCAGTGCATGTTAAACTGCTGCTTAACCAAAGCCAGTGGGGATTATACACTAATGCTGAAACATTTTCATAAATCAAAGGCCTTATGGAGTTATTGTTCCTCTGATGACATCACTGTGAGACATGTTCGTATCACAGCTGCACAGACAGGTGAGGACGTGCACAGGTGCTGAGACGTAATTACTAATGAGGTCATCGAGGTAGGGCCACTTTATTACTCCACATCATACAGAGTAGCTCCAGGTGAGATTAAACCGTTACCAGGTTTTGTTACTTCCCTTCTCAGGCTTCAGATGAGTCAGCACAGACCAGACTGCAGGTGTCATGGCTATAAATGACAGACGAGTTCATTCTGAGTTTTTTAAACAGTAACAAAGTAAAAGGCTGTCTATACAGTGTCTTATGAGTAGCAACACAACATAAACACCCAATGAGGACCGTTATTTTACTTGCCTGTTACTGCAAGAATGGCAGCATCCTATTATATTTTCCACTTTTTTTTTTAATAGTTTGTATATTGGAATGTGTGATTAGGATTATGCACTGATGTAAATTTGGGGATATATTATGTATAATATGCAAGTACATATTACGAGGGTGATGGTAAATGGCCAGGAAATATATAAAAATAAAAATACTATATATTAAAAACATATATTACATGATGTGACATCAAATTTGGCTGAGAAATTACTCCCAAAAGATCATTTAAAGTCATTGTTGTGTAAAGCATCAAACAGACATTACAAAAAGTAGCTTCAGCAAGAAATATTTCGTTTGATAAAATTTATTACATATACTCTTTTGGACCATGAGTAAATGATGGCACAATTGTCATTTTTGGGTGGGTGAACTATACCTTTAATAATTAATTTTATTATTATTACTATGGAAATATGAACTTATTTCTTTAATTAAATGATCCTCTTAATTATAAGCTAAAACTGCCAGTAGGTGGTGGTAAATGTGTTAATGATTAAGTCACTGAGTCATTTATTTGATTCATTCAAATGGCTGATTCATTCAGGAGTGAAGTAAATGGTTCTTTATGAATGGTCCATTGAATCATTAGGCTTGTTCGACTTGAAGCGGATCATCACCAGTCTTTCAGTCATATAATGGCAGTCAATGGGCTCCACGGCTTTGAGAGAGCAAAAAACCAAATTAAACCCCGAGGCTTGTGACGATACATTGAGGTCTTTAGACATGAAACGACTGGTCTGTGCAAGTAACTGAACAGTATTTATATCGTCTTCTTCTTGCTTTACGGCGGAACGCAGATTTATAAGTGCATTACCGCCACCTATCTCTGGACTACTGACACTCCTAATTGAGATTGTAGACAGAGTGTCAATGGTCCATTTGAGAGATAGGTAGCGGTAATGCACTTATAAATCTGTGATCTGCCGTAAAGCAAGAAGACGACGACACGTCACGCGCCGGCTGATGTGGACGCGCTCAGGACAGTTGGACCGGACGGTGGATCAGAGGTAAAAAAACGATATAAATACTGTTCAGTTTCTTGCACAGACCGATCGTTTCATGTCTTTAGAGCTCAATGTATCATCACGAGCCGCAGTTTAATTTGGTTTTGTATGTGTGTGGGTTTTTTTTTTCTCTCAAAGCCGTGGAGCCCATTGACTGCCCTTATATGACTGACAGACTGCAACGGTTTGAGTTAAAAATCTTAGTTTGTGTTCTACTGAAGAAACAAAATCACCTACATCTTGGATGCCCTGGGGGTAAGCATATAAACATCAAATTTTCATTTTTGGGTGAACTATCCCTTTAAGAAATGAAATGTTGCTGTGTGTTGCTCGGAGACCAACATTTCTGCTTTGTCTTTATATTTTCGTTGGCAAAATTGAGCAAAACAGACAGCATTGTATCTAAAATAACACAATATTAACTTCTTACTTACTGAACTGTTGTATAAGATCAGTATCACATTTGCACTCATGTGATATTGCACTTAGCCTATTGCTCGTGTGATATTGCTTAACTATATGATGTAAATATGAGACAAAAACTCAAACAAGAGGCATTTTTGCTCCATATCTTGAATTTTAGGGACATTCTAACTACGTTCTCTAGGCTCCATCATGCAGTGAGTTGTTTCCCTGCCTCATATTTGTCATCAGTCAACTGTATGAAATGTCAGATGACCCACGTAGGTCTGGGGCAGGGCAAGTGCGTTAAATGCGTTAATACTTTTAAAGCGTTATTTTTCACCGTAATTAATTAATCGAATTAACACATATACATACATACAGTCATGGCCACAAATATCGGCACCCTTGGTAAATATGATCAAAGAAGGCTGTGAAAATTAATCTGCATTGTTAATCCTTTGTGTGATCTTTTATTTAAAAAAATTCACAAAAATCTAACCTTTGATTGGATAAGAAGAATTTAAAATGGGGGGAAATATCATTATGAAATATATATATACACACACACACACACACAGTATAATACTGTACAATACATAAATTATAAACATACTATATACTGTATAACAATTTTAGATTATTTGATTATAAAATAATAAATAAATACATATATAAACATACAGATATATACAGTGGGTACGGAAAGTATTCAGACCCCCTCAAATTTTTCACTCTTTGTTATATTGCAGCCATTTGCTAAAATCATTCAAGTTCATTTTTTTTCCTCAATGTACACACAGCACCCCATATTGACAGAAAAACACAGAATTGTTGTCAATTGTTTCAGGTGTAGAACCATCTCAAGGATGATCAGAAGAAATGGACAGCACCTGAGTTAAATATATGAGTGTCACAACAAAGGGTCTGAATACTTAGGACCATGTGATATTTCAGTTTTTCTTTTTCTGACAAATTGACAACAATTCTGTGTTTTTCTGTCAATATGGGGTGCTGTGTGTACATTAATGAGAAAAAAAGAACTTGAATGATTTTAGCAAATGGCTGCAATATAACAAAGAGTGAAAAATTTAAGGGGGTCTGAATACTTTCCGTACATGTATATATGTTTGTGTGCGTTTAATTTCCATTTCATTTATGTATGTAGTTATTTTTTTTATTATTTATAGAATGAAGTTGTAATTTTAATAAACTGTATTATAGCATGCCCTTTTGTCCATTATTGCTTATATTATGTGACATTAGATTTGTGATTAGGATTACACACTAACTGCTTGCTTACGAACATTATTTTTCTACGTGCATATCCTGACATATTCTAACATGCAGATCTTGTTTTATGATCTATCCATCACTAATTATCATAAACATATGGATGAACATTAAATAAATAAAACACACAGAGGTCTGTCTGCTGCATTTCCAAATAAGGCTAAGATGAAACATATGGAGATGCAGTCAAACAAAAAACCCAGGATCAGTGAGGAGTCTGTGTGGAATGTGAGGGGACGTCCACTGCACAACGTCCAGACCCAGTTATTTGTTATTGTTAATTGTACAAACCTTCTCCCCTCTCACAAAATCTATGGAACACAGATTAAATTGTTTTCCCATATTCTCTCTCATTTTTGGATTTGCGTCACAACTAGACTCACTTAAGAAACAATGCATTTCTAAGGCCATTCTGATTGCATAAGGTGGATTTCTGTGCAGAATAGTTTGTTTTATCAAGATATTTCAAAACAACTTAAGCACCAATTCAAGTGTAAACTTGTCAAAGGCAGTCTAAGAGAGAGGAGACAGACAGAAAGACAGACGGATGCGCAAAATTGTACCTGTAAAAAAAAAAAAAATTTAAATTTAAATAAATCAACAAAATTACTTCATATTATTTAATATATTTTAATACAGTACATTGTGCCCTATTTTTTAAATTTTTTTTTACAGTGCAGCGGCTGTAGGAAAGCAAGTCCCGCCTCTCCACTATAACAGCCAATCATCTTTCTGACGGAGGCATCACCTGTTTGTTAGAGCATTTTTACTGTAACCTAAAAAAAACTTTTTTTCATTAGCATCTATTTCCTTGCTGATTTGAAATTAATTATTGAAAGATAATCTTGACAAAGAAAGATGAAAAAATTAAAGACAGAAATGGTTGACACTCAATATAGTAGCTGTGTGAACAAAAGTCCCGCCTCTCCATTAAAATAGCCAATCATCTTTTGGATATTGTCGCCTGTTTCTTTACTCAAAAATATTTTTGCTCAAACCTAAAAAATTATCATTTTTATGTATAATTTGAGGCAAAGAAGCTAAAAATATAAAATACCAGTGTTGTCAGTTTTATTGCTAATTTAAAATAAATTATTAAAACGATCTTGATAAACAGTTTTTTAGATTTCAGTCTTTGTAAAAACAAGCTGTAGTTGTTATGCAACTATGTTACATTTTAAACTAATTTAAGACTTTTGCCACATGCCAAATCTGATAAGTAAACAAACAAAAGCAAATATTTATTAAAGTCACACAGATGTACGCACTTGAGTCTAGACTGACGTATTAACCTAAGCTGTAAATAGTGAACAGTAGTATTCACTTTTAACTGCTCCTCGTGGCATGCGGAACCAGGCCGAGACACTTGGCTTGTGCTGACACATCTGGAGCTCATGAGTACCCGTGACGCACTTATTTCCTTTTATGGCTAAAAGAGGACTGAATGCACCTCCTCTTCACCTCCGGATTGCAGACCTGACCCCCCATTTCCCCCTATTGCGCTGTGGTATGTGGATGAACGGGCCCCAGCCCCTCACTGACATGCTCAAGTTTGGTTAAAACAAACAGCTGACATTTGAGTCATGCTGAAGGACGATCCCTCACCGCGCAGACACAATAGGGGTGCCGGACCCCCTAAAGAAGATCTTAGACATTGTCTGCTGGACTAAAAAGGAAATCCTGCTGTCGCAGTGCAATGCCGGATCAAAGGCCACCTGGTACTTATATTGTAATTTCACATTCCAAATAAACAAAACTTAAAACTAAAATTCTGTTTTGTTTTTGTAATATATATTTTTAAAATGTTATTTAAAAATATATTTATTAAACAAAAATATATATGCAGGTGAATCTCACAAAAAATTGAAATGTCATTTCAGCATCATATATATATATATATATATATATATATATATATATATATATAAAATAATAGATAATAATAATTAAAATAAATGTATAATTATGAACAATTATTTTAATTATAATAATAATTATTGTGTCAGAAAGGGTGATTTTAAAAAAAATTATATAACAATAATGAGTAATGTGATAATTCTAATGAATGAAACAAAAGCGTTAACTGAAATGTAACTGAATTTATTAGCTGAATTTGCATTAAATATAAATATTAAATTAAAACTTCAACAAAAATTAGAAATGTGGCCTTGGTGATACTTTAAGATGAAGTACTAAAATGACTAAAACTAAAAATAAATAAATTTAAATTAAATAGAAATATAAAAAAACAAGACAAAAGCACATAAAAGCACACAAAATTACTAAAACTAATATTAAAAACGACAACTACAAATATAAAAATAAAAGCTCATTTTAAATATTTATAAATGCTAATAGTACATAAAATACTAAAATAGCAGCAATGAAATGAACACACTGCAAAAACTTCTTCAAAAAGACGAAATATATACATTTTATATGTAATTGAATGTGTGCATATATACACACACATACAATTTTATAATAAAACAAAGTAAATATATATTACCAAAATTAATATAAAATTTAATTTAAATAAAATAATTTAAATAAATAATTTAAAAATCCTTTGTTGTTTTTTTCCCTCTTGATTTGAGGGCAAAATATGACATTTCTTTCTGAGATAAAGTAAGTTTATCTAACCTCTTTTACCTTGAAACTAACATGACGACAGATACAAGTTTGTACAAATCTGCAAACTTCTTTCCCATTAAATGAACTCGGCTGACTGGAAAAGTGGGAAATGACATCAGCATGAGGACAGAGGCCGCTAATTAGAGATTAACAGAACACTATAGCAGGGTCTCCCGTGAGAGATCAGACTCTTTGACCTTTGAGCTCTACTGCTCGATCACTGCAGCGCCGGCCGCTTAGTCATGCTCCGCCTCCTCTCACCCGGTCGCCACGGCAACACAGAAACCCGATGCTGCTTGGCTCCGCCCCCATGGGGAGAGGATTCGAGCAGCTGGGCCGAGGAGCCAGTCAGGTCTCGCCACATCCTGAGAACAAGACCCCTCGGCTGCTCCGCTCACAACCCTTCATTACACAACCACAGGAGGAGGAGGAGGAGGAGGATAGAGAAAGAGGCCCTGGATTACAGATTTTCATTCCTGAAAAAGGGCTTAAACGCTGCCCATCCCTCTCTCTTTTACTAAATCAACCCCCTACCTTCTTTATCTGTCTTTCAGAGATTTCCCAGCAACTCTCTCTCTCTCTGTTTCTTGCTGAAGACAAGCAGAGAAACAGCAGGACTAGTGTTTGCTTATACAGCAGACAGTCTTCCAGCAGTAATGCGATAGTCTTATCATCTGCTGAAGGAAAAAATTTTATCACCTGCTTAAACATTCCCAGTGCTGCTGTGTGACATGCACAACAACTACTGCTTTTGTGTTAAGCAGGGATAGTTCACACAAAATGACCATTTTGTCAGCACTTATTAAACCTGTATGACTATCAAAAGAAGATTTCTTTTGAAAGTCAATGGGGTCCAAAAACATTTTTGATTACTTTGATAAATGTTAACTGAAAAAAAAAAAAACACAAAAAACTAAACTCGACTAGAGTTCCCCGGCTCAATTTTTTTTCTTAAGAAAGATAAACATGTATAGTGATGAAAGACAAAATATTAAATGTCATTGATGTATATTTTATGAGTAATCCACTATTTTGTATGGGAGGGGGGGGGTCAAAATGACAATTTTCACCTGAGATTCAGAGCCAAATTACAGGGGGTTAAAGTGACTTCAGAAAGATGGCAGCATCATTATGTTATTTTTAAACAGAGATTGGTAGGTGTGTTAGAAAAATCTGTTGACTTTAGCAATCTTTGTTGCATTGTGTGCCAACGGTGACCATTCAAAAATGGAGAAAGAGCAGCAAGTTTGCATGCCTATAACTCAAGAAGTATTAAATATATTTTTATGCCCTTTTAGATGTTATGTCTTAACACACTTTCCTTTTGGCATCTTCATTTGTGAGGTCCTGTATGGTTCAGTTCCAGAGATACTGGAATTTAAATATGGCTCCAAGAGTAAATTGTTAAATAGTACACATTTTCAGTGGTCAAAAACCAAATGTGAGTCACTTTGCATACAACTTCCCCTTCTTTTCTTTTAAAGAGGAATGTCTGAAGAACAAATAATGTTGAAACTAGAAATGTATCTCATTTCCTTCTGTCAAAACAACTACACTGAACATACCTGTCTGAGTGCATTCATTTTCTTTTTCCAAACTTTGCGTGCCTATAACTCAAGTAGTATATAAGATATAATAATATATTTTTAAATTCTTGTCCTTAATAAACTTTTCTTTTTGAATCTTAATTTTTCTTTTTGAATCCTCATCAAGGCCCCATATCATTCAGTCCCAGAGACATGGGTACCTCATTGAGGCTCCATATTTAGATTGTTGAATATTACAAATATTTAGTGGTCGAAAACCAAATGTGGGATCACATTGACTGCACCATAATAGGTTGTCAATGACATGAGGATGAGGCAATGATGACTGAATTTTCATTTTTGGGTGAACTATCCCTTTAATAGCTTGGCTAGGGACTTCAGTTTAACCAGAATTTCCCATCAATACCAAACCCTTTTCTTTCTTTTCTTTTTTTTAAGTCAACACGAAATAGTATTTGAAGCCAATTTTACTTCTAAAATGTGACATATTTCAAAGTGAAACATGATATTCAATGATCATAAGTTAGGGCATGATTTGATTTTATCTAACAGGAGTCTAAGAGGTCTCTCTGTGTAACACGGCTGAAGGTCAGGAGTTGAAAAATGAGGGCTTGGTGACATCAGTCAAAAAAGGAGTTAATTCAGAAGAATGAAACATTACAAAAACAAACATTTGGCTTCCTTGGCATAACATGCACTGATGAATCATTCACAAAAACCAGAAACACACAATATGAACGTACTGTAAACAGAGTCCGTTTCCATTTCATCCAGACTTTTTGGGTAATCTGATAATGTTTTGAGCTACCAATAAGTTTGCATTAAACACATTCTACCATATTTAAATCCATTCCAATGTTTTTCCCACCACATTTAGTATAGAAACTAGAAAAAAAAAGAAAAGAAGTGAGAACTGACTTAAAAACGCGAACACTATAACTGTAACGTTCTCGGGCTGAACCTTAAGGAAAACTACAGAATTTGGACTAGATTTTGCAGATGATCTGAACTATAAATAATAGAGGGTGGAGATATTTATAAAAAGCTATGTTTCCAAAACAGTGTGCAGGATGTTTGAATTCTCAAGGTTATGGACTGGGCAAAAGACGCCACAGTGTTAATCTGAAGGACATGTGGCTACAGAGATTTACTTTAGAAATGCATTAAAGAAAGATTAACAATATAACACATTAATAATACATATACATGTTACTTGAGATGAATAATTACACTACTGTAGAGCTGCCTAGAGCTAAATTGAACTCGTTTCATAATTGATGAACTGAGCTAAATAATATAAATAATAAAAATAAAAAACTACTTAACATTTTCAAATTCAATAATGCAAACTAATATGCATCACATCCAAGTATGTTTGCATACTGTATATTTAAATTTCAATAAAAAGTTTTTATCATACTCAAAACAGAGCTGGGCTGCCCTTAGGCATAATCTCATAAATATGTTATGAATGTGCTATTTCTGGGGGGGGGGTTACACAAACGTCCTGCAGAGGAGAGGAAATTAATACTTAATAAGGATATGATGGGGGAATGAATGAGAGGAGAGAGAACCCACCATATCCGGCTGAAGCCTAAAGACCAGCGGAACTGACGACATCAGAGCGCTGAGGGAACTCAAAACAGAGGAACTCCACGACTGACGCACCTCCCGACTGCGAGGAATCCGGTGAATGGTGAACTGTGATTAGAAAAGAGAGGGGGAGAATATAAGCAGAAGAACATTATACAGTACACCTGATTGAATGAGAGACTATGACTGAGTTGATATCTATTTATCTATCATTTCCCAAATCCACAGTCATGAAAGTGCTTGAAAGAAACAAAGGATCTGCTGCCATCTGCTGGTCAAAGTAAGACACAATACAAATCAACATTTCCCACATTTAGTTTCACAGAAGAAAGAAATCATATGGGTTTGGAATGAGGATGGTCATTTTTGGGTTAATAAATCCCTTAGTGGTGTACAAATATATTTGTGACCCTGGACCACAAAACCAGTCGCTGGGGTATATTTGTAGCAATAGCCAAAAATACATTGTATGGGTCAAAATTATCCATTTTTCTTTTATGCCAAAAATCATTAGGATATTAAGTAAAGATCATGTTCCATGAAGATATTTTGTCAATTTCTTACCGTAAATATATGAAAACTGAATTTTTGATTAGTAATATGCATTGCTAAGAACTTCATTTGGACAACTTTAAAGGCAATTTTCTCAGTATTTAGATTTTTCTGCACCCTCAGATTCCAGATTTTCAAATAGTTGTATCTCGGCCAAATATTATCCGATCCTAACAAACCATTTATTCAGCTTTCATATGATGTATACATCTCAATTTCGAAAAATTGACACTTATGACTGGTTTTGTGGTCCAGGGTCACATTTAGTATTGACCAATCAACCTGAGGGGGTAAACCGCTTTTCTCCTGCTCTGCTTCAAATGTTCGGATCTTCTCTTCGCTCATTTTATCGGTGTCTGCAATCACATAGTGTCGAGGGTTATAAGACTGAGATAAACTCCCCATCAGACGGACGATTTCTGTTGTGTGTCCTCCTAGGTGAAACAGAAAAGAAACATTTAAAAAGTCAATAATAATAATAATAATAACCAAGTTAACTAGCAATATTTAAATTATAATAAATTTATTTAATATTATTTTAATTACTATTAATTTAAAAATTGCTAGTTGGCAAATAAAATGGATATTACCTTTTTATCCAAGCATTAAGTTAAATTAAAACAAGGCTAATCAACAATGAAAAATTAATATAAAAACAAGAATATTTTAAATGACTAATCAATTAATAAAAAACAATGAAATATATATATATATATATATATATATATATATATATATATATATGGTTTAAATTATGATTATTATATAAAAACAAGAGTATATTTTAAATGACTAATCAGTTTTTAAAACAATGAATTAAGTGTATATATAAGTGGTTTAAATGATTATTATAAATGATTATAACATTAAATGGAATAGTAAAATGATTCAATGATAAATTATTATAAATGAATGAATGAAAGTAAAACATAACACAAATATGGTTGCTCTCTTGAAGCAAAACACACAGTTTGCATTTGAGGATCCTTCATCCATCGTATATGTGTAAAATCGAAAGGATATCCATTTTTACATGTTATGGTTGGTGCAATTATAATCACGCTATGGTTTGTTTTACATTCAATAATTTGAAAACAAAAATGCCTGAGATTAGTTCTTACCTGATCCTGCCACCACCAGGACTGACACAGAGCCCTTCTGACCTGGTTTATATTCAGATCCATGTCGCAAAATCCCAAATAATCGTAAAATGAACACTGTTAATAATACTACAGCAGTGAGAATGACTCCACTCACCACAACATACAGCAATGCCATCAGTCACCAAACTAAACTCTAGCAGTGATTTTAACAGCCGAGTCTCAAAATGTTAGTAGGCTCATGTTCGTCAAAAACGAACGCACATTTATAATTTAAACTACTTTATAAACTAAACCAAGTGCTGTATTTTTGAGAATGGGATTAACAGTACACGTACAGCTGCTACGGGAAGTCATAAAGGACAAATTTATATCACACTTTTACTCAGGAGTTTAGAAACAGCGACATGTACTGGCAGCTTTTAAAAGTGAAGGAACCTAATCACTTATTATATGTGTCATTTTATTAGTCATTTCAATTTTATTGCCTTATAAAAAATACAGCTCATTTTCAGCACACTCCAGTAGTGGTGCATGTTGTTGTTGTTGTAAGGTATGGGGTAAGTTGTCACAGTGGAGCTTTAATCGTTTTTTGTTTTTTGTTTTTTTGAGTAAAATTTAAACAGTAAACAGTTATGAAACACACAAAAAAATAATCAATCTACATAATAAAATATAAATTCAAAAAATAATATAGCTAATAAAATGTTTACATTTAACCCAGTACATAGCCTATGTGACCACTTGCCTCGGCCTAAACACATTTGTGCAATTAGACTTTTCACTCAAAAATGAATTCCTCTATCCCATATCTGTGGGATATAAAATGGTTCCAACACATTTATAATAATGTTAAATAACACTTTAAAACCATTTATTCAAGAAGATGACGTCTAGTATAATTATGATGCCTAGCATTAATGCGACTAAACTTAAACTGATATCCCATGATGTGAATTTGAAAGGCATTTCCTGAATTCAGAACCAAATATAAACAACATGCAGCTCGGAATCTTTCCGATGAATGAATTTATTTGAAGTTCTCTTATATTCTATGGGAAATTAATGTGTTTGTTGTCTCATGGAAATGGTCCTCAGTTGTTTTGTCTGTGGTGCTCTTTTATGTCTAGTAAACTGGAAGACAGACATTAAATATAATTTAGACTCACTGTCACAGGCTCATTTGTTATTAATATTTGTCTGATTGCTTCCAGCTGAGTTAACGGCCTATTCGGCCACCTCTGATTGCAACATTTCTTGATGTCTTTGCCATGATGAGTTTATATTATGTAATAGTAATGGCTCTTTGGGGCTGCATTATTGTAATCAGATGAGACACTAAAACCTTTCACATCAGCTCACACTCAGCCTACCTGCATCCGTGAGTGCATTTATATAGAGAACACTGTCAGTTAACATCTGACGTTGTGTTCAACAACTGCTTTCAAGATGTTAAGCTCTCCCATTTTTCAGTTTCTTCAAGTTTGCATGGTTTGCGCTGGTTTGATGGGCTGTGGCTCAGAGGAAGAGGATGGATACTTTCCGGACCAGGGCCAGGAAACTTTATATTAGAGTTTCCTGGATGTAAATCAGCTCTCACATCTATAATGCTTTCATTTAATAAGAGTTAATAATAAGATAATAATAAGAAAATAATAATAATAATAAACAAATAATAAGTGTTCTTAATCAAAACATAATCATAATAACAACAATAATAATTTGTTGTTGTTGTTATTATTAAATATTATATTATACAGTGGGGCAAAAAAGTATTTAGTCAGCCACCAATTGTGCAAGTTCTCCCACTTAAAATGAGGAGAGAGGCCTGTAATTTTCATCATAGGTATACCTCAACTATGAGAGACAAAATGAGAAAAAAAATCCAGAAAATCACTGTAGGATTTTTAAAGAATTTATTTGCAAATTATGGTGGAAAATAAGTATTTGGTCAATAACGAAATTTCATCTCAATACTTTGTTATATACCCTTTGTTGGCAATGACAGAGGTCAAACGTTTTCTGTAAGTCTTCACAAGGTTTTCACACACTGTTGCTGGTATTTTGGCCCATTCCTCCATGCAGATCTCCTCTAGAGCAGTAATGTTTTGGGGCTGTCGCTGGGCAACACGGACTCCAAAGATTTTCGATGGGGTTGAGATCTGGAGACTGGCTCGGCCACTCCAGGACCTTGAAATGCTTCTTATGAAGCCACTCCTTCGTTGCCAGGCGGTGTGTTTGGGATCATTGTCATGCTGAAAGACCCAGCCACGTTTCATCTTCAATGCCCTTGCTGATGGAAGGAGGTTTTCACTCAAAATCTCACGATACATGGTCCCATTCATTCTTTCGTTTACACGGATCAGATGTCCTGGTCCCTTTGCAGAAAAACAGCCCCAAAGCATGATGTTTCCACCCCCATGCTTCACAGTAGGTATGGTGTTCTTTGGATGTAACTCAGCATTCTTTCTCCTCCAAACACGACAAGTTGAGTTTTTACCAAAAAGTTCTATTTTGGTTTCATCTGATTCTCCCAATCCTCTTCTGGATCATCCAAATGCTCTCTAGCAAACTTCAGACGGGCCGGACATGTACTGGCTTAAGCAGGGGGACACGTCTGGCACTGCAGGATTTGAGTCCCTGGCGGCGCAGTGTGTTACTGATGGTAGCCTTTGTTACTTTGGTCCCAGCTCTCTGCAGGTCATTCACTAGGTCCCCGTGTGGTTCTGGGATTTTGCTCACAGTTCTTGTGATCATTTTGACCCCACGGGGTGAGATCTTGCGTGGAGCCCCAGATCGAGGGAGATTATCAGAGGTCTTGTATGTCTTCCATTTTCTAATAATTGCTCCCACAGTTGATTTCTTCACACCAAGCTGCTTACCTATTGCAGATTCAGTCTTCCCAGCCTGGTGCAGGTCTACAATTTTGTTTCTGGTGTCCTTTGACAGCTCTTTGGTCTTAGCCATGGTGGAGTTTGGAGTTGGACTGTTTGAGGTTGTGGACAGGTGTCTTTTATACTGATAACAAGTTCAAACAGATGCCATTAATACAGGTAACGAGTGGAGGACAGAGGAGCCTCTTAAAGAAGAGGTTACAGGTCTGTGAGAGCCAGAAATCTTGCTTGTTTGTAGGTGACCAAATACTTATTTTACAGAGGAATTTACCAATTAATTCTTTAAAAATCCTACAATGTGATTTTCTGGATTTTTTTTTCTCATTTTGTCTCTCATAGTTGAGGTATACCTATGATGAAAATCACAGGCCTCTCTCATCTTTTTAAGTGGGAGAACTTGCACAATTGGTGGCTGACTAAATACTTTTTGCCCCACTGTAATTATAATTATTATTATTTACCAATAAATATAATATAATATAATATAATATAATATAATATAATATAATATAATATAATATAATATAATATAATATAATATAATATAATATAATATAATATAATATAATATAATATAATATAATATAATATAATATAAAGGAATGGAATGGAATAGAATAGAATAGAATAGAATAGAATAGAATAAATGCACAAATGGATAGATTATTGTGTTCCTTGTTCACCCAATATATTTTATGATATTGGAATTTAAGCTTGAATTTAAGAGTGAAAGACTGAGAAAATTGTAATATTATACTAATATTCTAATAGCCATAACTAATAAAAGTATTTTTATTTAACAATTAATATAATATAATGAATAAATTCACAAATGGATAGATTATGTTCTTTTGTTCACTCAGTATATACTGTATGATAATATTGGAATTTGAGCTTGAAGAATATATATATTTTTTTAAATATTACACTAATATTCTGATAATAATAAAAAGATTAATCATAATAATAATAATAGCGATTTTTATTCTAATGATATTATACGAATGGATGATACACTATTATTCTAATAGTAATAGTATAACAATAATAATAATAATATAAGTAGTTGTTCTTGTTCACCAAGTGTCTCATGATATTGAAATTTAAGCTTGAAGTATACAAAAAATTTAAGAAGAAGAAGGAAGAACAATACACCCCAATTCCACAAGGTTTTCACATCACAGTGGGTCATAGTTCCTGTCCTTTCACTTGACTGGGCCAGAAAATATTTAGCTCAAAAGGAAATTGTTTGGGTTGAACTGCCCACTTGGCCTGTTTAGAGACTCATGCTCTGATTATAATAACTCTGTCGTGATCACTTCAGTCATCAGCTCTCAGACTTTATTTATTTAATGCCTTATCCGAGTACAGTGAGATTCCCAGCAATGCAGCCAAATAGGCTTTTTAAAAACGGTTCATTCATGGACCATGAGGTATGGTATTTTTGCCTGTAATAATTCATAAATGTACCACAAGGTGACAGACTGCACAGGGCATCGTGATTCAAATTCCACGACACAAGCCCTTGGACAAAAATAGAGTCTGATGATAATAAGTGTGAACATGCACTGCTTTGATGTTAAAGATCTCATATATAGCTCATACCTCATATATCTTCCTCTCATCCATCCACCAGAGAACATCTGTTACAAGATTTCTGTAACAATGTTTAAAATGTCTCACATCAATAACACAAGAATTTACAAGCTGCTTGTGCACAGAGACTCTGACCTTCGCACCAGATTCCAGACAATTACTGTAGAAGTCTTACAACTTCCTTCGCGTACAACCGGATATGAAGGCTGACCATTTCACACAGACTTCATTACTCTCACTGATTTCAGTCAATCATTTCTCAGTAACAGCCTCTTCCTAACCTATAATACAATTTACAAATTGCAGTTTTGTGAACTAGATAGATAGATAGATAGATAGATAGATAGACAGACAGACAGACAGACAGACAGACAGACAGACAGACAGACAGACAGACAGACAGATAGACAGATAGATAGATAGATAGATAGATAGATAGATAGATAGATAGATAGATAGATATTAAGTTTTACTTAGTAATAGAGTAAAACCTTTTCCCCTTATGTTGCAAGTGTTCAAAAGCTTATTTAAAGCCAATACTTTAAAGTAGGCTACAGTGTGTGAATGCAAAACTTCACTTGAAAAATAACCCCAATTTATAAAATATTCATTAGTATTAAAAGTGCAACAATAGCCCTGGTCTATCCTTTAAAAGAAAATGTTAAATTAACATATTTTACTTGCTAAGAACTGGTATGTATGGTTTTTAATTTGTTTAATTTAAGACTCCGATATGAATATGCTGAGATGGACTGGCAGATCAAACACTAAACCAATCCAGTTTGTCTGTATTAAGACATGCCAAGAGTCCTTTTACAGGTCGACATTCTGTTTGCACAAAGCTCCTGTTGTACTTGGATCTGGCAAAAACACCAGGGTGTATCCAGCCCTCAGGGAGCAATAAGCAGTGACACTAAATAATCTACAGTTTTAGCAGTGAAAGGAGAGGATCAGGGGCCTTAATGCTGTTATTGACCCACTTTACTAAGCAAAGTCCAATCAACAAGTTTTTTGCATGTGTAACCATGAGCAAGTTTGAATTTTTTTTTATTTTTTTTATAAGGACAACACACATTAATCAACATTTCTGTAAATGTGCCAATGTTTAGTCAGTCGACTAATTTTCAACAGCAGTCCTTTGGCGAGATGCTTCAAAACCCTTTAAAATACCAAGAACAACAACGACAAAAAACATCATTACAACAGTACTAACACTAACAACAATCAACATTTTCACACAATCAGCCATACAAGCACATAAAGCAACAACACACAACATTCAATAGGAATATGTAAGCGTGCTGAAAAACATCAATCATACATTTTGGCAAATACAATTCACATAGTGAGTCAATCATTCCATGGAAAAGATTTCAGCATATTTGTTTCGGCTTTGTTCATGTGACTGTTGCTTTGACTAGTGGGCTGGATGGAGCAACTTTCAGGTTGACACACCTGTCTGCTGTGAGGCAGGGGTGACTGATGTATCACACTGATAAAGGAAAGGTATGCCCGGCCTAGTCCCTTACTTCTGTCATAAATCCTTTTAAGGCATTTAGTTGTGCTTTAATGGATGTGGGGTGAGTAGGTCAACCACCACCAAGGTTGTGAGCTTAGTGATTAGAATCATTGCTGAAGGACTTTGAAAACTAGTTTGACGAATTAAAAAAAAACGAATAGAAATGTTTTTCTGACATTGCAAATCAGTGCTCATTGGCTTAACAACCGTTTTATTGCATTCGTTTCCAAACAAATTATTTAACGCTATATGTTTCAATCGATTTGAAATGAATTTGAACACTACTGTTGTCGTTTTATTCTGTTTTTACTTGGATTTACATGGGAAAACAAATTAATGAAAATCATTCTCTCTCTGGTAGCCTAATTATGAAAATTAGACAGGGCAGTCTTTCAGACTGTTTTAAACCGGTAACGTGTCTATTTATTTATTCATTGAAAGAATGTTTATGTGAATTGGGCTGCACATTCGCTCTGTAATTTTTATTCACTAAAATAAACCAAATCATTTGTTCGTGAATTGGGCTACACCACGCTGTATGTTTTTGATTCACTTAAAGAACCGCTTCATCATGAGAGTCATTTGTTCGAGATTCGGAGTACACCGGTCACACAACATGTTTTTGATTCACAAAAAAATGACTCAAAATCATTTGTTCTTGAATCAGATTACAGTGACCAGGCTGTATATTTTGTATCCACCAAAAGAACAGCCTCATTAGAGTCATTTACTCGTAAACTGGATTAGCGTTGTATGATTTTAATTCACTAAAAAGAACCGGCTCAACGAGTAAATCAATTCGGGAATCGTGCTACGGACGCCGTAAGTTTTTGATTTACTAAAAAGAAGCGAACCGCCTCATATATTTCGTGAATTGAGCTACACTGTTCACGCTGCATGTTTTTGATTTTCTAAAAAGAACCGCTTCGAAAGAGTCGTTTGTTTAAGAATCAAACAACAATGGCCGCCCTGCATGTTTTTAAGAGTCCATACATGAATAACTGAAGCCTGCGAGAATGACTCATTGGAAAGACGTTTTGCTATTATTTCGTGGCACTGGCACATGATATAGCCTACAGACTACAGACTCTGAACTCACATTCAAAACTCTATTGAAACATTGGTTTCATTTACAGTAGTGTTAAATATAATTAGCAGGAAGCTCAGCTGAATGAACTCATAAACATGAATCAAAACTTAAAATATAAAGGACTGTGAGAAAAACACCTCCATGTGAACTCAGTGATGATCACACAGAGGAGTGATCTTAATATGCTTCAGTGTCACTCCTACACATTAACATACTGTACCACCTCCATCCTACATGCACCGTATGAGCAAGCAGTGACTCCCCTTGGTCTCTCATTATAATAGTGCTGCAGTGAGCAGATCGGTGAGGTCATGCCCTGTCAGCAGCTCTGAGTGGACGGCTGATGACATGAACCATGATGAAGAAGCCTCTGGAATGCAGTGACCCTGTCAGGCCTCCATGTCCACGCCTGATAAAGATGTCACTCCTCAAATCCATTCAGGGTTTGTGAGTCAGCTTTGGCTCTTACCTGCCATTCAAGGATGTTGTTTAAGAGATTCTTCCTTATCTAATCCATTGTGAAACTAAACAAGGCCCGTTCATTTCCCTGAAGACGTTTCCCTTGAGGCCCCAGACAGAATTTGGCTGAAATGAGGGGCTCAGGGCCTCCTTCACAGGAAACTGGACAGATTTTGAAAACCAGTGTCTGAAGTGCTGTGAGAAAAAGCTGAACGCCGGACAGAAGTGATTTAGTCATGAGCTCTAGAGACTGAGGGACCGCAGAAATTATGTGAACTGGTTAGCTGGTTTACCGCTGCGCACTGTTTTCAATGATTTCTCAGATGTTAGGGGAATTATCAATGCTGGCCACCCAGAATATTCACACCAAATTCATATTTTTATCTCCAATATAGTTCCATTACTATTTTTAGCCTTTAACTGTAAACAAATAGTATCAAGCAATGTAATATTGGGGTAACACTTTACAATACCGTTTCAAATGTAAAGCATGACATAATATTCTATTTTTCAGAAATTGAACATTTTATTGAACCTTATATAAAAGAAAATCTAAAAACGTGTGTTTTATGATTTGTATCATAATTGATGCAGGCTTTGATTGTTGATGGCACAGTGTGATATAGTGAGAATATGACTTGAGGAGTAAAAATACATATCAGTTTTATTCAGAGGCCCAAACTGAGTAAAATATGCTTTTTAAAATGAAATTATTAGCTTATACCTTGTAATATAAATCAATGAGATTTTTAGAGTAGACTACTCACATAAAATGCATAAAAATTGTCACACAATATCCCACAATAATATCTTAAGACATTTAAATGTTTAGTTTTATGATCAAAGCTCTGGCGTTTTAATTGTGAGGGAAAAATATATAATGCAATGATGATTGAGAGATGTATTTAAATAAACATTCCCCAAAAGCTTGTTGTAGATACTATTTAGTTTAGCATTAAAAAAATAAAAAATGTGAATGGATAATCAAGTAAAAATTCCATAGCATGCTTCTGTCCAGTAAAAGTTATGTTCATGGTGAAATATTAATTTAATTGGTTACACTTTATATTAGGTGGCCTTAACTACTATGTACTTACATCAAAAAATAAGTACAATGTACTTATCGTGTTCATACTGTATTGCAAAACACTTTTGCTGCTATTGAGGTGGGATACGTGTGAGGTTAGGGACAGGTTTGGTGGTCTGGGTAGGTTTAAGGGTGGGTTAAGGTGTAAGGGATGGGTCAACAGTATAATTATAAATGTAATTACAGAAATTAAATACAGATTTAAGTACATATAGATATTTTAAAAAATATAAGTACAATGTAAAAACATTTAATATTTTTTACTAGAGATTACAATGTCATTTGCAACCACCTACCAATCATTCAGAGCATCTTAAGTTAGCAGAATGTGGTTGGAAAATTTAAAAATGTATCTTTCATATCTGATCTTTAAGTCTGAGAGTTTGAGTCAGTAATCTGAAAAAGCAGATGACAACTCGAGTTCCATGAGGAATTCACAACTGAAGTGGAGGGATCTGGCCCCTTTGAGGCCCCACTGAGCCGCAACATTGCTCACTCGCTCAGAGGATTTTCCACTAGAGTTCCTCTAATCTCGTCATTTAATAAGCAAACCAGGCACATACTGCTCTGATGACAAAGACTATTAAAATGTTGGTTTAATGATTTCAGACTGACCTGTTTTGTGTTTGCTTACAATGGCACAGGCAGCTTTCTATACTCTGTGTATTTTGATGTCCTCAAATACAAAATGTCTAAGATCCGTAATTAACCGGTCGCACTATTTTTAAAGGCATGCGGAAGGAACCACCACAGCTGTTTGTTACTCATTGAACGCCATTCACCCCAGGAGAGAGCTGAACTTCTGGTCTGAAGGTCACTGTCAAAAATGTTTTCCCAGATGACAAGATAGATGAATATGTTCATCTCAAAAGGCTTTTGTAAACTATGAACTTATGCAAAGCTTTGTTAGACTGATTTATTGCCAATTTTTAAATACTTGTGATAATCTCTATTATTGCACTTATCAAAAATAAACTTTAATATTTAAGCCAAATATAATAAAGGGAAAGTGTTCTCAGATATCACAAACAGTCCAACATGCATTGTCTAAAACAGGCCAAAATCCATCAGCTGTCAAAATGAGTCTAGATTTAATGTGCACATAGTTCCCTGTGGGCATAGATAATATTAAATTCTGTTTAAATGAGGTAACACCGGTTTGGGTTCCTGTAATTAGCTGGTGAAACATGCTCCTTTTTGCATGTTCAAACACATTTTCTTTTTGAATTAGTCATTAGCACAAACTTTGCTGAAATTTCGAAGGAATGCTGTAAATAATGATCAGTTAGTCATAGAAATTATACATTTTTGTATAACATATTTTTTATTGCGTTTTTACAAAGTTTTCAAAAAACACAACATCTTTCCCAACAATTTACCCCCGACAGGTTAAAAAAATTAAATTAAATTAAAAAATTATATAAAATTAAATAAATAAATAATAACTAATACCATACACTTATTACATTCCATAACTTCACACATCTAAAGCATCTTCAATATCTCCATTTTTAACAAAGTCCAAAAACACCTCCCAGATATCAAGAAATTCAGAGGGTATCTTTCTTATTACATATGTAAGTTTTTCAAGAGCCAAACTAGTCATAGCAATGTATGCTTTTTACATTAATTCATCAAAATAAATCGAGCAATTTCAACTTTTTAAAATAAATACTTAATAAAATGATCACATTCATGGTTCAAACATATTTCAGTTTTTTAGTAAGTGTTTTCTTTTGATTGATTTTAAAATGATTTATTAACATTTTTATAATTTGATTAACTATTAGCTTTTCGTTAAACTCATAATGCAGTTTCTTCACAAACCCAGTTTAGGAAACATTGACGTAATATAATGTTTAATCCACTTCATGTTGTTAATTACAATGAATGGAATATATTTTCTTACTCTTTGTATTTTTATATTAGTATGGTACAAGATTATCCTATTTAAATCAATGTGATAAACGAGGTATAGGTCAAAAGTATAATCTAAAAGTAGTCTGATTAGATTACATTTAAATGTGTAATGTAATGGATTACATTACTAACTACAATTTTTGTTATTTAGTTTGGAATTAAGTAAGGGATTACAATTTGTAATTAACCTATCTGGCAATTTTTTTTTTAATTAAACCGGCACTAGATTTTCACGTCTCTTGAAGAATACCGTGGACTTAACAAATGCAAATGGCACTTGACTGTATTGGAAATTACCTTAGGATTTCATTAATTAATATTACTGTATTATTGTTGCACTGCTCATCTTCTTTTATGTGTGTTATTGTAAGACTATTTGAAACATAATGTTCAGGTAAAGTTATGATTCCAGCTCAAATCAATATTTCATGTCCATATTGCTACTTGTTTTTAAGCTGAGTCCTGTTCATTATTATAGTTGAATATAAAAGGTTATTTAAGAACAGATACAGTATATCATTGCAGTCTAAGTGGCATGTTGGCAAATTATTAGGCCTATCAAAATCACAATTTCCCATAAGTCATGAGAAGATAAAAAAAGGAGCTTGTTTAACCACAGAACATGACATATCAGACTTAGACAACAGGGAAAGTCATTTCCATAATAACAATTAAAGGAAGTAAGATGCTTAATAGGGCAACAATAACTACGTAATCCATGAACTACATCCACAACAACTTCAAGAGCTATTGTTTTAGAAAGAGCCATCACATTCTACACGCTCAGTCAAAAAGTGTATCATTCAAAAGTGTATTGGGTTTCATATGTGAATCAATTTCCCATAACAGCAAGTTCTGTGTTTTTACAAACAGTCCGACAAACGAAATAACAAGCCCATGTAAGGGCAATGGGAATTTATTGCACAGTATGTTATATTATTAGCTATGTGACTGTGAGATTGAAGCTCAGTGAACAGAGATGTTACTGTCAATACACTTATTTCAGTACCAATACTGATTTTGCATTTGCATTATTTTTTTGTTTTCCATTTATTAATTGTATTAACATTTCTGTATTTCTACAGTTTACAATATATAATTTCTATATAAAGTTACATCAAACAGCAAAAAATAAATAAATAAATGTCTGATATTGCTTTGCCATTATTTGATGATTTAAATGACTCAAAATTATATTTTCACGTCTCACATGCAGAGCCCCTAAAGTGATATTTGCAACGGAGAAAAACAATCCTGAGATTTTCCCTTGTTTGTGAAAAACTTGTGCAAAATACATTGTCTAGTTTACGAAAAGTTGCAAAGTTTCAGGTTTTTTCTGCAAATGTAAACATCTCTCTTTGTTTGAATGAACACTATTTACTTACAGCTATTTACTAACAAATCCATTTTTTCTCACTTTGAAGGTTGGGATATACAATGATGTAAATAAATAATTTTAAAATATTGACATTTACAGATCGACCTGCCCATTCCTGTCATTAAGATCTCAAAAAGATAGCAAGACAGCATCTTCTCAGTAGTTGTATAATATCCTGGCAGCAAGCCATGAGACACATTGGAAGGCGTCTGCTTCCACTTAGAAAATAAGAGACTCAGAGGACCACTTGAGTCAGAGATTTGTATCCCAGACCTGCTTACTCTGCATGCCCGGAGTTTCAGGAGTTACTCCATGTTTATTCATCTCGAGGAGGTGAACATGATACATCCTGAAACCTTCTAGAGATCCGCATGGTAGGTATGAGTCAGAGAGTTGACTTTGTCACCTTGTAAATTCCTACAAAGTATTTCGGTCAGAAACGAGGGCGGTACATCAAGGTAGCAACTTTGAACCAAAAAGCTTTGATTTATCGCCGTTCTAGTCTTAAGTAATGATGCCTGTAGACTACACGATCTTCAAAGTCGTTAGATCTCTGTTCTTTTAATGACTGTTTGAAGTAACATATGGTTAAAGGAATAGTTCACCCAAAATAAAAATTAGCTAAAAATTTACTTGCCCTCATAACATCCAAGTTGTAGGTGATTTTGTTTCTTCATCAGAACAGATTTGGAGAAATTTAGCGTTACATCACTAACTCACCAATGGATCCGCTGCAGTGAATGGGTGCCGTCAGAATGAGAGTCCAAACAGCTGATAAAAACATCACAGTAATCCACACCACTCCAATCCATCAATTAACACCTTGTAAAGCGAAAAGTTGCATGTTTGTATTAAAGAAATTCATCACTGAGATGTTTTTAACTTCAAACGACAGGGGATGGACTTTTTCACTGGAGGAAGCATTATTATGGATTAAGGATTCGTATTTTGGCTGGAAGCAAAGGTTTGAAATTAAAAATGTTTTCTGTTTCTGACAAACACGCAGCTTTTCACTTCACAAGACATTAATCGATGCACTGGAATCATGTGGATTATTTTGATTGTGGATTATTGTGATGTTTTTATCAGATGTTTAGACTATCATTCTGACGGCACCCATTCACTGCAGAGGATCCATTGGTGAGCAAGTGATGTGATGCAAAATTTCTCCAAACTCATCTGCATCTTGGATGGTCTGAGGGTGAGTAAATCTTTAATTTATTAAAACATTAATTTAATAAGAACCGCTAAAGCCGGTAACCGGAAGTCTGCTGGTTTTACCTCCACAGAGCAAGTTATGAACTGTCAACACTGTGCCTTTAACCAAAGCTCAGTAAGATCAGACGCAGAGATTATTATTTATGTAACAAGGCCTTCTGTTCCCACACATGTAATTGCATGCACATAGGATTTCAATCCAGCTTGTGGGTTACTGTACAGCTGAAATGCATTTATCATCCATGCAGGGAGAAAAGTGAAGAGGAAACTCCTCATTATTTAAGATCTGACAAGCTGCATGTTTGGTCTGGTCTCTTTTTTTATATAGCGGTCTGAATCAGATTATCCTGCTAAACACCTCCACAAGCCACAATCATACCTGAATGTATTCTGACATCTGCAATAAGTAAATAAGAACTGTGCTTTCCCGGACAAGCGTGTCCAGCAAGCTACAACATGTACTTAGAGAACAGATTGTGACATTAGAACCGTTTTGGTCTACTGTATCATGCAGAGTCATCGTAAAAGAATTTATTTTGTATTTGCTTTGGACATAATGTTCACTGTTTGATATGTTTAAGGAACAGCCCGCCCAAAAATGAAATAAAAAAAATCTCTCATCCTCATATCGTGACCTCTATTTTAGCTCTCAGGCCCAGGGAGTAGTATTTTGTAAATTATTAATTCCCTAAAGTCAAATCTTGTCAGTGAAGCAGTTGAGCCAGTTCAGAAAACTGAATAATTGATTCATGAATTGAACCAATCAATCTGATTCTTGCTCAAAGCTGCAGTATTTTTTGACTTATGATTTGGTTACTTTTGCATAGGTTTACAAAGTTTTATATTCTGGGAGGATAAAAGTAATACAGGTTTAAAATAACATGAGGATAAATTCATTTTTGGCAAACTACTCCTTTAATGGTAATTGTGCTTGAAAAAAAAAAAAGTCATCAGATGATGTAAAAAAAAAAATTTGGGTGTGAATTTGTTTTCTAAGTAAATATTCTTGTGCCTCTTGTGAAATATAAATTTGTTCATGATAATGACTTTTCATCTCCTATTCAGTGTTATGCATTGAGATACTTTTATAGTTTTATTAATATTTTGAATCAGCATATTTTCCGTTTTCATTTTAAATTTGGTTAAAGTTTCAGTAATTTTGTTGCGTGTTTTTGTCATGTCTATTAGTTTTTGTATATATTTTTATGTATGTCTATTTTCTATTTTCTATATGTTTATTTTCTGTGTGGTTTTTAATCATTTTTGTCTAGTTTTAGTTATTTTAGTACATTAAGTTAAACTAAATTAAAATGAAAAATGTTATTTTGGCAACTAGTTGAGTTTTTTTTATTTCAGTTAACATTTATTTTATTTCAAATAATAGAAATATTTTATTTTATGATTTTAATTTTAGTTAAAGATAATAACCCTGCTTCTATTTTATTATATTATTATTTTTTTATTTCTTCAAGCAGATGTGCTGTGTTCCTCTTTCTATTTTGTATAGTTTGAGTGACTATAAATGTGTCATATTAAGAGGAGTGATTTGTCTCTTCCACTTTTAGGCATTTCGTTTGTTTTGAGTGTATGTCTCTGACTCATGGCACTACTGGAAAGCTTTGTCATTCAGCACAATACAGTCTTGCATAGTCAGTCTTTTTGACTAGCTTCAGCTTATCTAAAGGAACATGTGGAAAATCCTCAAACAATTGCACAGCAGTGTTGATCACTATAGGCACACTGTAAAAAAAAAATCCGTAAAATTTATGGTAAAAAACAGCAGCTGTGGTTGCCGGAATTCTACCGTAAAATATACGGTAGCAACATTTTAGGTTTTACGGTTTTAACTTAAATTTACAGTTAAATACCGTAATTTCATTAACTGATATAATGTTAATATACCAACCTATTAAAGTACTGAAATCTGTTTTGTATTTTTGAAATACACTGATATCCACCAAATGCAGGTGGTGATGAGAAAGTCACATGATCATAACATAAATAATAACATGTATAGAAGGTGCACAGTGTCATTCACACAAACATTAAACACCATCACGGTGAGACTCATTAAACTGAAATATGCAATAAACATTAATTTAACAACATTAGATGCAACATACAACCCTAATAAACATAACTGATAAGAAAAAACTAAGAAGAAACCTAGTTATTTCAAAGAAAAAACATCAAATTCAAACAAAATTTGAAATGCAACACATCCAGGGAATTCTGGGAACGTCAATTTATAGTTTTCCCTGTAAATTTTACATTCTTTTTCACTTCCAAAAGAGGTATTTCACCATAAAATTGTCTGGAATGTCTATTACAGTTTTTCACTGTATATATTAGGGGAACTTACCGTTAACCATTTAACAGGTTTTTACTGTAGCTTTTTCACAGTTTTTTACTGTTAAAATCACGGTCATTTTTTACAGTGCAGATGTAAGGAAAATGTATAGTGTGAACACCACACAACATGTACATTGTTCCTAGTCTATGCACATGTTCATTGAGTTGTGTTTTTTTTTTCTCGTTCACTCTCTATAAAGCCTTCTTTGTAATTGTCATCCTAGAGCGAGCAGGCTGAGGTCTGAAATCTGGAGTTTTAATATCTCTCCAGGATGCCTGTTTGATGAGAGAAGGAAGGTAAACAAATAACACTGAATTTTTGTTGCTCATTGGCTCAAGTACAGTCACATTATTGGGGATAGGTGGACGTACCAGTAACTCTGAGCCAAAGAAGCAGCTTTGCATTCTGCTCAACTAGCAGATGTTCATCATGTTGTTTTGTACTTTTTGGTGTTTTGTGGCCTTTGGCAATTACAGAGTCCTTTCTGACCAAGGATCTTCACTATACACTGAAATAAATGGTGCAGGATTTACTTAGAAACAATTTCCACTCAGAAATTGATAGTAAATTTCACAAATAATTAAAGTACTGAGTTACACATTAAATGTAAGCATGCAATTTTGCAGTATTTTCTACTAAACACTTTTTTTTATTTACAACTTTTGAAAAGACATTTTTGCATTGTAGTTACACATTGTAGTTCAGTCCGGCAGAGGGTGCATTTGTAAATATATAAAGACTGTATTTTGCATTATTAAAAATATCTATTTTTAATAATTGAATAATAAGATTATTTTAAATTAATATGAAGATGAATTGAATAATTTCAAAACTGTTGTTTTAATTTTTTTTTAAAGTTCTAATCTTCACCTTTTTTTTTTACAGTGTTTACCACCATCTTTAATGACAGCATGTTTTTTCCCTTGCTCATAAACCAAAGTCCTCTGAGTGTACAAATCCATTCTGCCACAAGTTTAGCCACATGTAAGAGAATGTGGCCGATCCAGATGTTATTTTTCTGAAGGGACTCCCAATGGGGTGCCTGTTTTGTTCACTTGTAGACTGGAGTACAGAATAATAACCTAAAAGCTTTCTACCAACAAACAAAAGAGTTAATGTAGTGTGGCAAAATGCAATGCATCTGGACCTTCTGATAATAACAGAAGCAGATTTTGATGTTGATGTTTCAGACAAGCGAAACTGGTTGCCAAGGTGTTGCTATGCAGCTGCTGTGGTTGTTAGTGCTTTGCTATGCTATACACATCTTCTGGACATTGTATGTTTCATTCTTAAGTATTTTGAATGGCTGTCAGCTACTAGTAAGTACTTTGTTTAACACATTTGACCATGTTTTGTAGATTTTTCCCAAGGATTAGTCCACATAACCATGTAATGCAATGAATAGACAAATAAATCAACAACTACCATTACATTACTCAGCAGCTACAGTAAGAATAGGGCACAGATTAGGGAACTAAATATCTTTCCTGCGAATGTTGGTTTTGTTCTGATTTCAAGAACATGCCAGTAAGATCATGCCAGCCTGCCAAGAATGATAATGACGGTACCACATTCTTGCTTTTGTGAGATATTATTTTTGCTTCCCTTGCACGCCTTTTCACCCAGGAATGTAAGTTTGATAAGTTTCGTCCACTATCTTGAAAGAGCTATTATGCTGTTTAAAATGTTTGCAAGCTTGTGTCTATTGTGTCATAATGAACTAAGCTATTGTTAGTAAATAATGATATATATTTTTCTATAACCGTTGGGCTTTGTATCTAAACCTCATAAGATCGTTGTTTTTTCTCTAATTGCAATCAGTTTGTTTCCTATAGTCTTTCCTGCTGTGCCATTAGAACATGCAAAAGCAGTCAAACATTGTTTTTCTGTTTCAGGACCATTACTGTGTAATCTTATTCACTGCATCCTACAGGAATATCGAAAAATGTTAACACTTTATTTTAAGGACCAATTCTCACTATTCTTGTTAGCATGCATATTAGCATATCAGCTGTTTATTAGTACTTATAAAGCAGATATTAATGCCTTATTCTGCATGACCATATTTTAGATCCCTTAATCATGATATACCTAAACGTAATAATTACCTTACTAACTATTAATAAGCAGTAAATAAGGAGTTTATTGAGGGAAAACTATGTGTTCCCTATTCTAAAGTGTTATCCAAAAAAGTAATATACACACAAACATGTGCTTCCTGGAGATAATGCACATTATATGTGTGTGCCTCTCTCTCTCTGTATCCCATACAAATGTATATGTTTATGTATGTGTAATTTTTGGACCTATGTGTCATGGACCATGTATATCCATTCTACAACCAGTCAATACATGTTAATATTACATGAGTAAATATGAAGAGTTCAGATGCAAAGCATTTTTTATCAGGCTCCTATATTGCAAAGAAAAGGACCTATACATTGCTATTAGAGAAAAATTACTGAACCTAAACATAGCAGCCTAATAAAAATGCTCATTTGTGACCCTGGACCACAATCTTAAGTCGCTGGGGTATATTTGTAACAATAGCCAAAAATACATTGTATGGGTCAAAATTATTGATTTTTTTGTATGCCAAAAATCATTAGGATATTAAGTAAAGATCATGTTCCATGAAGATATTTTGTAAATTCCCTACAGTAAATATATCAAAACTTAATTTTTGATTAGTAATATGCATTGCTTAGAACTTCATTTGGACAACTTTAAAGGCGATTTTCTCAATATTTTGATTTTTTTGCACCCTCAGATTCCAGATTTCAAATAGTTGTATCTCGGCCAAATATTGTCAGATCCTAACAAACCATACATGAATGGAAAGATTATTTATTCAGATTTCAGATGATGTATAAATCTCATTTTCGAAAAATTGACCCTTATGACTGGTTTTGTGGTCCAGGGTCACATTTTAGAAGAAAATTTCAGATGGCATTTAGAGGCTTTTGCATCTGAACTCTTCATATACAAGATAGACATTATATATACAGTATGTATACAGTATATATATATATATATATATATACACACATACGTACATACATACATACATACACACACACACACACACATATATATATATATATATATATACACAAATTACATTGATTTATATAAATTACAATTTTATTATACAAATTATATTTACTAATATATCTTCATGTAGCCAGAGAATGCAAGTTTAACTTTAAGATGGCCATTTTGTAAGGCACTACTGAGTGACTGGAATGTAGCCTACCCTTGATTAGCATTTGGAACACCTTCATCTAGTGCAAAAGAATGTAAATCTTCTGTCGACTTCTTATCTAACATCTGTCCGCAGTCTTAAGATAAGAACACAAATCCAGAGCTGCTGTCCGCTGTTTGACTCTGCGCCTGCAGCTCTGAAACGAGTGAGTAATGTCTGTCCACATGTGCACCGATCCCAATAATGAACATAATTGTGAGAAAAAATGCAGCTCTTGTTTTGTGTCACCAGAGCTCCAGTCTGTATTTGAACTAACAGCATAAAGAATTAAACAGGAAGTTGCTTCCAGACCTGCTATAATGGTTTGAGTGATTATACAGGACATGCCGTATGAACCGTCAGCCGATGTGGAATTTCACAGTTTCTGGAAGTGCATACACTGTCAATATGGAAATATTTATTCACTGGCTGTGAGTTGTAGCTTATCAGGGTTTTTTTGCTACTTGTTACAGTAATAATACAGTTGATAATAAAATTTCAGGAGGTGTGATTCAGGATGACACACTTAGACGAGGTGTAACGGCGTCTTATAGCTTGGAGACCGTCTGTCAAAACAGAAGGGTTAAACTCACAGCAACATGTGTTTATTTTAGAAAGAAAACATGAAACAGATTCCATGAAATGAACTCATCAGGCCACAGGAGTCTGCTTACCTGGATTATGAGCAAAGAAATGAATCTAAAAATGATCTTTTCAGTGTGTTCTGAAGGAATCTGTTTGGTTTGGTTCCTGAAATGTGTAAAGCACTATATGTATATATTTAAGTTTGAATATGAACCTGGGAAAAGCTTGAAGGAACAAGCCAAGACAAAAGAAACTTTGTCCTGGAGTTCTGAAAGTAATAACATATCTGTCATCGGCCCAGGGGACTTTCCATTGAGGCGTACTTTATTGATCCTTAAATTAGGATGTTGTTTCCAATTTGGAGAGCAAAACACGCCATGGAAATACAGGAACGTTTGGAACATGAACAATTTGGGTGCGCGGTAAAATAACCTGATTTCCTTTTATCCTGACTTTTGTAAAAGGAATAATTTAGTCAAAAAAAATTATATATATACAGTCATCATATGTTGAATATTCAATTACAGTCGTGGCCAGAATTATTGTCACCCTTGGTAAATATTGTTAATCCTTTCACAAAATCCTAATCTTTCATTAAAGTAAAACAATTGAAAATAAGTGGAAATTCTCACAATGAAATAAATGTTTTTCTCAAATACACTTTGGCCACAATTATTGACACTCCTGGAAATTATTATGGATAAAATGGCTTCCTGTTTCACAGGAATATAAATATGAGGAATATTTCATGAGAAAATATTTTTTCCCTCTATTTCCCCCTATTTTCAATTGTTTTAGTTCAACGAAAGGTTAGGTTTTTGTGAATGTTTTGAATAAAAGGCATATTATATTTATATTATATATTATTATTAATTTTTTTTTATTAATAAGGTTATTAATAGTTTAAATTCAAATTAAATAATAAATAAATAATTGCTCTGTTTTATTTAGCAAAATACAAAAGGAAACACTTGGAGTGGTTATTTGGTGTATTAATTTTTATGAATGTTTTTTCCTAAAGCTATCATTTTTATTACAGTGCATAAGGTGTGGTTGTTTTTTTAAACAGCGTGTGGGGTTTCACAGAGTGCAAGTGAGTTCAGCCAAACCTCAGACTCTGACCATTGTTTCTGACCTCACATCCTCTCACAGGTTCCTGCAGAAGCACTTGAGATGATCTGGGTAATCAGAGAGGACAGAAAAACCCCAGAGGCACAATGATGGAGAGGAGACACCGCAGTGGACCAGTTCTATTGTAGAAAAATGGATTATGACTTCAGACGCATATGAGGAATGCAATACACAAATAATCATATTCATATTCAAGAATTTCAAATATTCATGAACGTCTGTTCAAATAGAGCCACTGGGCCTTGAGTGCATCATGACTCATTAGTTTTATCTCTGGATGTTTGGAGTGGTCAACTATAGTCCCATTTTCCTTTAAATAAATAATCTAATGACTATTAATATGTATTATTAGTAGTGGCGTATATGCTTTGAATAAACTCATAACCCTAAATATCAGCACTGTTTGTGCTCTCAGCATGAATGGTATATTTCAAACTGTGCAGAGTGTGTTTTTTTTATCATTTTAATCTTGCAGTCAATAAAAATAGTTGAAAAAAAATCTCATAATGTCATAACAAAATTATGTTCTAAGAACATTTTGTTAACATTTGTTAATGTTCTTTGAATGTTCAAAATGTCAAGTTTTTTAATTGGTTTAAAAAATAATAATGATTCTTGGTTGTATGAACATTCCATTTGAGCATTTTGCAAACATTACGGGAAGATAATACTTTTGAATGTTCTCTAAAATGTTCCATGAATGATATCCAAATGTTTTGTGCTAACGTTTGAAAACATTATTAAAAGAATCGTTTTTTAAATGAAAAGATTCTTGATGTGATCATATGATTTTTTATCAGCTGTTTCGACTCTCATTCTGACGGCACCCATTCACTGCAGAGGACCACTGGTGAGCAAGTGAAATAAAGGAAAATTTCTCTAAATCTGTTCTGAAGAACTCATCTACATGTTGGATGGCCTGAGATTGAGTGCATTTTGAGTTTTTTTGGTGAACTATTCCTTTAAAGACCAGATAACGTTGAATGAACATTCTATTAACATTGCCTGAAGAATGTTTGTTTATACAGTAACTTAACCTTCCCAGAACGTTAGCTGAAGTTCAGAGAATGTGTCCTGCTAGCTGGGCTTATACTGAAGGAGAGGTTTGAGACTTGGGGGCACTTTTTTTTTTTTACTTGGGCCTGTAAGAAACCCCGTAACAAAAACATCTATGATAAAGCATCTTTCAATCAGCTAATTTATGACAAAGCCTATTTGGCACAGCCAATTGTGTAAATAGACACAATGATGAGACTTACTGGAAAACCGTTCTTTTCCAGTCTGATCTTATCTCTTAGTGGTTTTGGGTGAGTTTCACCGAAGCGCTGAGTCCTGTAAGAATTTTAACATGCAAAGCCACAGGCGAGAGTGAGGTACCAGCTGCTCATTTGCATAAGGATCTGAATGGGCAAAAGACCCCTGCTGGCATTCAGTGCTCTAGAGGTGCCAGCGTCACATACCGCCTGAAACTGGGGCAGAACTGGAGTCATACTTCCCGAAATAAAAATCGTGAGCATGTCATGAGTAATTTCTAGTGTTGTCATGTTGGTCATCAGGAGTTCATGCCCATAAGCAGTTGAAAGCCTTTTTTACATGACATAATGCATGATTAGATCATACACCAGCATTGAGTTTGTGTCTCATCCCTTCAAATAATGTTAAAATCACATTTTTAATTAAAATGCAGCAATCTCAAAACTGTGTATTTGCTGAACTAATTTATTCCTGATTTCAGAGTTCTTTTTAATGAGATATCAGGTTGAGGCTTTCTGAATCTGACCTAAATGATTGTTGTCTTTCATAACCTGGACATAATCAAAAGCTGATGCTGCAATCGAGAGGCTGCTTTTATCTGCTAGGGAGATATAAAGAAGTAACATAAGTTGACTTTTTGCACATTTTGGATCTTTGAAACATCTGTTTTTATAATAACATAATAAATGTGCAAGTGTTGGTGTAAAGAGTGACTAAAGACAGAGTGGTCAAGACAAAAGGTCAAGGTTTAATGAAACATGGTGGAAATATTCAACAGCTTTTATTTTATTTATTTTGTTTTGTTTTGTTTTGTTTTGTTTTGTTTTGTTTTGTTTTGTTTTGTTTTATTTTATTTTATTTTATTTTATTTTATTTTATTTTATTTTATTTTATTTTATTTATTTTATTTTATTTTATTTTATTTTATTTATTTATTTTATTTTTTATTTATTTTATTTTTTATTTTATTTATTTTATTTATTTTATTTTATATACAAGACTTTAAAATATGTGTTTATATAGAAATGGACATTTTTCCAATCCTGAAAATAACATAACATAACATAACATAACATAACATAATAAAATAAAATAAAATAAAATAAAATAAAATAAAATAAAATAAAATAAAATAAAATAAAATAAAATAAAATAAAATAAAATAAAATAAAATAAAATAAAATAAAATAAAATAAAATAAAATAAAATAAAAACAGCTTTCCGGTCATTATAAGTATGACTTATGTATAGGCCTACTTTAAATCAAGAACATTTTTATTATTATTTATAATTTTTTATTAATTATTTTAATTTTAATTTTAAAGATCAGTAGTATCAGAGAAAATTATTAAATTATTTTATTATATATATTTCTGGGTCAGTTAGGTATATATATATATATATATAATAATTAGAATAAATAAATGCATATTATTTAATAATTATATAATAAAATATTCCTTTCTTTTTAAACTTGCATTCTTTAAACAATAAAGCTATTTAGTCGTTTGTGTATGAATGCGGAAATCCATAAATGGTAATATGTATAAGTAGACAGACCAACTTGTCCCAGAGGGCGGGGCTTCATTAGTGTCGCTGGAATCTGGCTGGTTTTTCTGCGCTCACACACACAACAAGGAGGACTACATAAGCCGCTTGGGACGAGGTTTCACCTTCATTATTTATCCTACCTAATAAAAGGAGGTTTTACTTGGTCATCGTACTGTAATTGGATTAGTATTTTCGCCTTGGGACAATATGGAAAGTAACAGGCAAATTAAATTTCGCACGCTTGAATTGGCCCTGGTTTTATTTTTCATGAGGTCTTGCGCCCCAGGTGAGTCACGTACCTGTGCTGTAATGATTGAATGCGTGTTATTCAGTTTGTTAACCGGTCATTTGAAACCATTCGTATCGTCCTAATAATGTATTGATTCATTTGCTTTTCTGTTTCACAGAAAACTTTCCAAAAGCACAGAACGTAACCTGGTCCTCTGTCAATTTTAAATCCATATTAACATGGAGCCCAAAACCAACGAATTATTCCTACACTGTTGAATTTTCAGAGTAAGTCGTCCTTTTTTTATTATTATAATACAGTAGTCAGGTTGTATATCATTACCTTCATTGTCTCGAATGCAGAATCAGAGTTATGAAAAATGTGCTAGAATTAGTAAATACACTCATTCAGGTTCAATTTAAAAATCTAATTTATTACAACACTTAAAAAGATATTGTTTCAATAATAGTGAAAAGGGTCTAAATCTGTTACAGTTTCTTCTTGCAGGTTTATGTAAAGTAAACTGTACAATATGTACAGATGAGCTTCATATGTTGCATAGGATATGTTTTATTGTAATACAATAGTGAAAAGACTCAGTTTGACTTGGCCATTATCTAATATTACTTAGATCATATTGATTCTGACAAATCAAGTCATAATTCATTGCTTATATCAATAGGTTTCTCACTGTGTAATCTGAAAATGGCCATAAACTGATAAAGGTGCATAGTGTACGGGCAATAAAGGTGTATTATGGATTTTGTTTTTAACTTTTCTATTAATTTCTACTCAATCAAGTTCTATCAGTTATTTAATTAAAAGTGCATTGCATTTACCTCTGCAGGTTGTAACAGTCGATTGACCTTGATTTGATTTCAATTTTAGTGGGTTTAGATATACTTTTTTAGAAATATTTAAACCTTTATAACCAAAAAGCTCCGTATTAATCTCTCACATGAGGCAGATTTGGCAACTCTTGCATTCCACACCCATGACTTGTTACGGCAGGCACCAACCTGTCACTTTTTTCTCATGTAATATAATTTATTATTTCCAAATGTTTTCTTTACAATCTAAATGTCTGTGTAAATGACTGTAGACTCGGCCAGGACAGAGATCGGACGCCACACTGTATCAAGACGATGGCAACTGAATGTGACCTGACTGCAGAGCTAAAAAACCTGAAGGCCTATTACAGCGCTGACATCCTGTCTGAACCCATGCGGGGCGTCTCCTCCGATTTGGTTGAGTTCCCTCATAGCAGATCGGATCAATTCTCCCCTTACTATGACAGTCAGTATCTTTCACAACCAACTTTACACCTTTATTTAATGACAAAAAGCATTATAAAGATCTTCTGCTTTGATTCTCTTTCAGCTGCCATTGGCAGGCCAGAGTTTAAAATAGAAGTAAGCAGCGACAAAAGGAAGATGACGCTGCATGTAACGGACGTCCCCACGACTCTCTTTAATAAGGATAACAAGAGACTGAATATTCGGGATGTTTTCGGAGACCACCTGCAGTATAAGGTTACCTACAGGAAAGCCAAGAGCACAGGAAAGGTTAGTGTTGTCTGTAAAGTGTACTATCTTTCTTTTGTCTTATCTTATTTAATAAGCACTAAACAGACTTTTCTGAGCTCTTTCACCACTTTTTCAAGTCTAAAGTACTATCCTGACTTACAGTACAAAATTAACAACAAGATTACTGAGGTATGTTTTACAAGAAAATGCTATTTCAGTCTTTCTACTTCAAATTTACATTTAATTCAATGTGTTACTGTGCTGTGTTTAAAATGCTGATTTAAATGCTGTTATCAATTCATCAAAGAATTCTGAAAACAAAATCAAAGTTTCCACAAAAAACGTTAATAATAATAATAAATGTTTCTTGAGCAGCAAATCAGCATATTAGAATGATTTCTGAAGGATCATGTGACACTGAAGACTGGAGAAATGATGCTGAAAATTCAGCTTTGCATCACAGGAATAAAATTACATTTTAAGAGATATTAAAATAAACAAAAAAACGTTTATTTTAAATTGTCATACTATTACTGTTAATAAATGCATGAATAAATGCAGCCGTGGTGAGAATAAGAGACATTTTTAAAAATCATAATTATTGCAAACTTTATATATTAAACATCTTTTATGTGTTTGCCTCTTCAGAAAGAGAAGATCAGTAAAAGCAGCATCATTGAGCTGACGGATTTGGACCAAGGAGTGAGTTACTGTTTTAACGTTCAGGCCTTCCTACCCTTCCGCTGTAGAAAAACAACACGGGGAGATCAGCAGCTACCACTGCTCACCAGAAGACAACCCATCTATCTTTGAAGGTAATGTTTTCACTTTTTACACTAATACATGGTCTGTCAGGGATTTTCAGCACAACAATCCCAGGAAATGCAAACTTTGGGAATTTTGTCTGATAGAGAGTGAATCATTTTCCCAAAATAGACACTCTCCCCTGATCTGGACTCTGGCTGTAACGCATCCCTGTATGAAGTGTCGGACAGCTGATATAGTATCATATCAGAGATTTATATGGACTCTATGAATGTGTGATTCACAGAGACATTTAATGCAACCGATAGCACTCATATTTGATAAGAAATATGTCCGTTGGGTGGATTGTAAATGAATCATCTCAGTGTCTAGGGACCAATAGAGCTGCAAAATTCCTGCGGTGTCCATCAAACTCCTTGAATCAAGTGTTGTGACCTTAATTATGACGATGTAATGTTTTTGCAGAGTACAGCGTGGGTGTCATGGCCGGAGCCATTCTTATTATCATTTTGGCAATAACAGCAATCACTATTGTCATCGTGATGTGCTGCAGACGAAGAAAGAGAGCAAAAAACACAGGAAAAGAGGGATTACCATTGAGCGGTGTGTGAGGAGTGTGGATGCTCTGTTTGGGAGATCTAAATCGGACTCTCCCTTAGGGAGGATGGCGTCCCGTTCTACTAGAAAACAGTGGGAAAATTGTGTTTCTGTGAAACCTCAAAATGTAGATATGTTAGACATATTTTTTTAGCAAGACAAGACCTTTATACTGTCAGGTGGTGGGTTATTTAGTCTGGCTCTGAAGTGTACTGTATAAGCACTGCCTAATTTCATCTACTTTCTAACAAATGGAAATACTGTATGGTATATGATGGGTTTTTATCGTATGCACTTGGGAGAATCAAAATCAGAGCACATTTTATGAAATGAAAGAACACTAATTTATTTTTTTAGCTATTAATATGGTAAACTGTATTTGTATTTGTGACAGCAAAATGTTTTGTTAAGTTTTAGCACATTGCAACTGTACATGGCTAACCAGAAGTCATACAATAATGTTAAATCTGGTTTATTGTTGCCATTTTGATCAACTTTATCATTACACTACAAACCTGTGAATCCAGTAGGAATGGTACTGATGTGGATTTTTTTTTTTTAATAAAACTGTTATATATACAAAACTGCACATGTGGACTAATCAGCATGAAGATTTTTGTTGTTATATTTTCTATCTTAAAAGGACGTGTTTCATATTGAAACTCACATTTAAAGTCAAACTCATTTAGATGTCTAACAATTAGGTAGCTCAATGGCGCCCTCAATTGTAAATTAGTAGAATTCCATTAAATGTGACTCGTCTATCAAATATTTTTAAGTGCAAGTCTCATTTTAAGTCTCATTTATATATATATATATATATATTAGGTAATTGGTCTTTTGAATCGCATCCCATCTGACTGCAAACTCACATTTGCAACTTTAATCTTTTATAAATAATTTTTGTCTATACAAAGTCCAAGACCAGTGCACTGTATTTTCCAGTAATCTCAGCAATACAATTTTTTTTATTTTGTACTTAGCAAGCTAAACAGAAATTTAAAACTAAATTAAAATGTACATACAAATATACAATAAAGAATTGTTGGTGCAATTAGAAAGAACTTTTGGCGAAGTGACTGTTGTGTGCATTGAGAGCAGACTGGGGCAAATGTTATAATGATGTCAAAAGTTGGATGTTGCGTTTTGGGACGGATGTCTGGTACACACACTTCCCGTCTTCCTGGATGTAATGTATCAACATCTCACTTGTGTTGACTTCAAAGTACACAAACGCTCCTGTCGTCTGATTGACTGCGTTGGAGAACAGCTGCCAAGATGACGGGAAGCTGTTTTTGTGGTCAGTGTAAATATCCGCATTAACTCCAGTTCCGCTGACAACGTATGAACTTCCATCATCTTCTCTGATAAACTGATGAAATAGAAAACATTTTTAAAAACTTAAGTTTATAGTTCAGTTGCATGATGCTGATGTTTTAGTACCCATAAAAGACACTATTAAGGCTTTAATAAATTTGTAAAAAAGGGCTAATAATAGGCTAATCCCCCCAAAACTACGGTAATAGCTGAAAATGTATGCCCCCTTAGGCCTTCCTATATATGTAGATGAGTTTGACATTTTTTTTTTTTCTTCATCAGAACAGATTTTGAGAAATTTAGCATTTCATCACTTGCTCACAAATGGATCCTCTGCAGTAAATGGGTGCCGTCAGAACAAGAGTCCAAATAAAACATCACAATAATCCACAAGTAATCCACACGCCTCCAGTACATCAATTAATGTCTTGTGAAATGAAAAGCTGCATGTTTGTAGGAAACAAATCCATAATGTAGGCGTTTTAACTTTAAACCGTTGCTTCTGGCCAAATTATCTGTCCATAATCCATAATAAGACTTCCTCCAGTGAAAAGTCTTCACCTGTTGTCCTCTCACATAAATCCACCAACATATTTGTTTAGAACTGTTTTGTTTTCTTTTGTAAATGGTGCCTGATCTGTGCATATTTGACTTTTTCACGGGAGAAAGCAATATTATGGTTAGAGGTTAGACTCGTATTTTAGCAGGAAGCAATAGTTTTGACAGTTTCAGTTCTTACAAACACACAACTTTTCACTTCACAAGACATTAATTGATGGACTGGAGTCGTGTGTATTAGTCGTGTGTATTTTATCAGTTGTTTGGACTCTCGTTCTGACGGCACCCATTCACTGCAGAGGATCCATTGCTGAGCAAATGATGCAATGCAAAATTTCTCCAAATCTGGTCTGATGAACAAACAAACTCATTTACATCTTGGATGGCCCGAGGGTGAGTAAATTTTCAGTTTTTGGGTGAACCTTTAATAGAATGTTTTATTGAAAAGTTATAGTACTACTTGATTTTCTATTACGTGATAATGTGATTTTGAAGATACTGACCTGTAGACTGTGGTCATGACCACTCAGATATAAGGAGACGCTGTACTTCTTCAGAAGAGGTCTGAGTTCTGATATCAAACACTTGGTCGGACCATGATGCCCAATGGACCAGACTGGATAATGACCGGCCACAATGACAAAATCTGACCTGAGGATTAACAGATGCATTTACTCTAAACGCATTGGATGAATATAAACTTTGTTTCACTTCTGTTGTGGAAAACAGCTGTGAGTGTTTGCCGCTATTATTCTCAGTGGTATTTTTAGTGTAATTTCCTCTGGGTATGTGCTGTTTGAGTTTAGTTTTATCTACCTGTTAACGGTTTGTACATTAAACACAAAACTCTCAGGCGCATAACCGTCATCCTTTTACAAAATCAGTATTGTGTCCATAATGCTGAAGTCATAAAACTGGGCAAAAATAATTGTCACTCAATGTGCTAATTAAGCCGTTATCTTCTAAGTTATAACTTAAATTTCTGCATGAAGATTTTTTTTTAACCCTGTCTGACATATGAATTAACAGTTTATAGAAAAGTGTTTTCATTTTGTATATCATATTTGACACACCAGGCTTTTATGACTCATATAATATTTTACTCAGAGACCCAAACTGAGCAAAAATATGCAATTTAGAGCAGATGCTGATATTTATATGGCCAAAAAGTAAAAGGAAATTCTGATAGCTTGTAATGTGAATGACTATTTACATAAAATACACATAAATATCAGTTGCCACACAATATCTTTCAATAAAATGTCTTAATAAGAAGATATTTAAATGCTTTTATGATCAAATATTCAAAAAAGCCTGATGTATCATCACATTTTAGCATGAAAAAAAAAATGATGTATGGAAAATCAAGTAAACCTAAATTGCTTCAGTCCAGTAAGTGTTAATATTGAAATATTAATAGCAATATATAAGTTATTCTTACATTTACTTTCTAAGATTTCGGCGTCAAAAAGAAACCTGAAAGTGGACACTTTTGCAATTATTCTAAAAGGCCTTTTACTTGCTAAAAAACATAAGATATCAAACAGACGACATAAGGCAAGCTTTTTTTTAGCAAAGTTTTGATCATGTTGAACATTTAGAGGCCTTAATATATCAATATATTTTAAACATTTCTTCTTCATGCTGCTCAGAAAACATCATTTTTGAGTGAACTATCTCTTTAAGAGCTGGATATATTTTTATAATGGAATGCCTGGAGTGTTTTCAAGCTCATATCTGGGATTTAGGAGGATGTGATTGTGGATCTGAGGAGGTGAAGAAGTGAGAGAGAATAAATGAAAGAATGTGACAATGGAGGAGTGGAAGCAGTGTGGCAGGTCAGGGCCTTTAAAAACATGCCCTAAAATTCCTCATATAGGACTAATGTTTGCCCAGTAAAAGCAAAACACATCCTGTGATTTCAGTGTTGTGTGTTCTATTATTAGATTGCGGCATGTGGCTTTTATGTAGCTATACTGTTGTACTAATAACTCACTTGGTGTTTTGAAGTTTCTTCTCAATCCATTTCAGATGTTGTTCAGCAGCAGCGTAGTTCTCCGGACCTACAGGGTCAAGCCCGTCATATGTGTTCCCACACAGAACCACCGTGTCAATCATCAGAACCGTGATGGAAGTGTTGCTGTGAGGAATCTTGAAGTTCAGCCCGTAGTAGAGGTCGGGGTAGACCCTGCCAAACATTAACAGCAGCACACTGTGGTCATGAACGAATGCTCATGTTTACAGAGCTTGACCTTTGACCTCACTCACCATCTTTCAGATCTGTTTGAGTAGGCGATCTGGGCTGATATGTTTCCACGGTGATCGTGATTTCCTGCTACCAGGTACCACGGCACGGCCATCAGCGCGGGGTGAGAGAACACACTCTCATAGGTAGACTGAAAAATAGAGCTGCATTACAACTTCAAAAAATCATTTTAAAATATTAAATATTATTACTACTAAATATTATAGATTATTACTATATTATAATTATGACTATTATAGTATTGACAAAATATGATTATATTATTAAATATGAATAAAAGAACATTATATAATTAGAACTTGAATATTATTAAATACAAAAATACGCAATTATGTAATTTATGTAACATTAAAATATTATATATTAATAATAATTATTATTATTTTAAAAAGTAATTATATTTTTATTGACATACATTATCCAATCATGTTATTTTACATAAAGCTGGCCATGGTTTTACTATGGTAACTGTGGCACAAATGTTACAGATTCATACAAAAGAATTAAAAGAAAAGTACTATGGTATATTTTGCATTAATTTGGAAATACCATGTAACATCTTGTAAATACCATTGGACTTGAATTTGAGTACCATGGTATACAGTACATATGAAAGTACCATGGTATTGCCAAATGATACCGTCACAGTACTTTTTGTAAGGGATGTAAGTGCATAAGATATTATCATGGTATAAAATTTATCAAAGCACTATGATATTACTTTCTGGACCCTCGATGTAGCATGGTACTTTTTGTTATTTTATTTTATATTTATAAATGTGTTTAGATTTAAATTTCAATTATCATAGTTAGCATATAACAATTATCAAATATGGTGATGAGGATCCATCCTTGTATTTACTTGTGTTTACTATAAATGCAACATTGTACCCTGGTCCCTTTTTTTATTATTTTATTTTATTATTATTATTATTATTTTATTTTTTATTTTATTTGTGATGACTGATGAGGAGTAATCCAGTTTTACTTATGAATAAGGCAAAAGCTTTACTGTACTCTGTTCTTCTGCCACTAGAGGGACCAATTCATCTGTCACACTGACTATATCAGGTGAGCAGAGAGTGTGTAGACAGTTCACTGAGCTGAAGTACCCTGCACACTATCACCATCTGCTCTTTAACCTGTCTGATCCTGGTTACACCATCAAACTTTGAAGCTGTACTGCCAGTTATACACATTCACCTGAGAAAACCCTACATTTTGCATGACAGATCCCTCAAAACGGTTTGTGCAGATTTCACAAGCAGAAATTTAGGAGGAGATGAATCACACAACTGACTTAACCTGGTGTTCACCTTAAAGCGGGTGTCATCTACGTCTCTGACCCCGCGGAAGTAGAAATGATCTCCAAGACTGAGGACAAAGTCCAGCCCTGAGCTCTCAGCGATTCTGCCTAGTTCATTGGCCGTGTCAAACTCATGCGGTGTGTAGTAGGGGTATATAGGAAGTCCACCCCAGTCTCCAATACCAACAAACTTCAGAGAAGCTGAAGAGAAACAAAACATGTAGATATAGAGTTTATATCAATGCATATTCAACAGACTCAAAGTGAACTCATTTCATACTCGATCACATGAAAAATTCTTACTGAACCGGTTTGTCTGCACTAGTAATCATGTGGCCAGATATGTTTGCACTTCCTTAAAGATTATAAAGAAAATACATCAGAAATACTCTACCTTGTTCATTCGCCCGACATGTTGTGTAGAACGTCTGAAGGCTGGAGATAAGAAGGAAGGCCAACCACGCCATATCATGCCTTCAGACGGCTGATCTGATCCTGCAAACGGTCACAGTGTGAAGTGCAGTTATAGGTTTGAGAGTCACACAGACACTAACAAACCACAAACAGCTTAACACTCAATTCTCTGCACCTAAAGGGAAACTACATGTGGTTTATGACAAGCTTCCTGTATTGAGCACAGAATGAAAGAATGAAGCACATGATGGTCAACGTTCACCGGTTTGCAAAGTAAACAAATTAATGTTATTATCGACTATCAGAAAAAAAAAAGTGCAAAGAAATACACTAACAACAATACCATTACTACTACTATATTAATTGTTGCTGTGAATAATTTAAATTTAGAATAAATGGATAATAATTTGTATATTTTGAATTGTAATAAAATTATTTGATTATTTTTATTTTTAATAACATGATCAGCTACCAAACATGTTCATAAAATGTAATTAAAATAATTGTAAAAATATATATTTTTTTTACATTTCAGTTATAATTTATTTATATTTTTATTATAGTGACATGAGCAGTTACAACAAAACAAAAGAATGCTTAATAATAATAATTATTATTATTATTATTAGTAGTAGTAGTAGTAGTAGTAGTATAAATGAAATCATAATTAAATAAAAAATTCTCTCACATGCACACACACACACACACACACACTCACACACTTGGACCCCTTAACATAGGGGGTCCAAACACGCACGTTATATCTTTTATTTTTTAAATGATCAGCTGCCAACAAAGGGAAAAAAACAATAATAGCAAAAGCTTAAAATATAATAACAACAGCAAAAATAAAATAGTTCTTCTATAATAGTATAATACTTTAAACAGTTTAATTATATTACATTTTTAATAATCTTACCAGTTACAAACCAAACACAATAATAATAAATATATCAAATTTTGTTTTCTTTTATTCTATATTACTTCAATTAGAATTTAAAATAAATAAGAAATAATATTAAATATTTTACACGTACATGTATTTTTTAAAATATTTCTCAAGTAATTCTCTATACAAAGTTTTTCAGTGTTACTATGACAGCCATGGTAAATCTTTAGTAACAGAATTATTTGCAATTGCATTGGTAATATACCAACCCTTATCAAGCAGATTTGTGGTTTATATGGATCTAGTTAGTTTACAGTGGAAGCTCTCCAGCAAACCTCATAAATCATTAACTTACACTGAATAGCAAGTCATGCACAGCCTTCACTAAAGAACAGATGCAGTGCCAGCGTGCAGCAATGGTATCAGATGCTAATAATACAATGCTAATATACAGTATACTATACTATGTACTAAATAATTTCTATATACTGTACACGACCAGTCAAAATAATGATTTAATGAATGAATGAATGAATGATGACACTGAAGACTGGAGTAATGATGCTGAAAATCAGCTTTGCATCACATTAAAATATATTCAAACAGAAAACAGTCATTGTACTAAGATTTCATAATATTACGTTTTTTTTTTGTTTTTTTTTACTGTATTTTTGATCAAATAAATGCAGCCTTGGTGAGCATAAGAGACTTATTTCAAAAACATTTAAAAAATATGAACTTTTCCAAACTTTTGACTGGTAGTCTACATGTGCAATGATGTTTGCATGATAATGTCATAGTATTTGTGAAAGACAAAGACTTTTAAACAAATAAAATGTGATTGATTGTAGTTTGAAACACAGTACAGTGAATCAGGTAAATTTCTCATTCACTTTTGGCCAATAGGACATTTGAGTTTGTGTTTTACCACCTTTGGCCAAGACCAGGTGAAATACACATTAAAAATACATTGTCACGTGGAGGGTGAAAGGTCAAAGGAGTGTCTAATCTAAACGACCTTTCACTTACATTTGAAGTGTGTTAAAAGTTCAACATTCATCTTTTCAAAGATTTCCTAAAGTAACCATAATGTGCAATAAACCAGTCCAACTGAATTCACGCTCTCCTGAAATCATCAACACAATCTATAACCATGTCTTCAAGATAAAAAAGACCACTAACAGACTTCATAGTATCAATATCTCCTTTTTTAATGAAAACATACAGCAAAGTGGTTCATTTGCTTAATGTGTGAAGTGCTACGACAATGTTTCTTACAGTTCTTACACACAACAACCGTTCCGGATTCCTTCCACATCAAGAAATGCCAACAGTGCTGGAGTAAACAAGTGCATAGGCAACTTCTCAACGATTACAGACACCTAATGGTTGTACAAGGCTTCCTGGTTTTCCAAATTACCATACCAGGTAAAGTGCACCAAAAAACAACTCGCACACATCCAAGACCACCCAACCATGCTGCAGTGAGCACGAAAGGCCACTTAGTAGCTTAAAGAAAGGCTTAGCTGATGAGAAAAAGGCAATATTAGATCATTATCATGTATCTAATGCTCGGTTCAGTCCGGTGGCATTGATTTGTGTGAGCCTATACAAACAAATTTCATTTATTAAACAAATTAGTGCACAGACACAAGACGCATTTCCTTGGTATACGCTCTCACGCGTACTTAACGGATGTCCTATAAATTGGACTGCTTAAATTACAAAATTATATACAATCACTGAGGACAAAAGTAGTGTTAATAAATCTCTAAACACAATTTCATCCCAAAAAATCTATGATGATTAAAAACAAACTCCTAGATTAGATTGGCAGGTGACTCCTTAAAGGGACTGTTCACCCAAAACTTTTACTCATTTACTCACCCTCAAGTTGCACTTGTATGTGCTTCTTTCTTTTGTTGAACACAAAAGAAGATATTTTAAAGAATGTTGGTAACCAAACAGTTGATGGTCACCATGGAAAAAGTCAATGGCTACCGTCAACAGCTACCTTAATTTGGTTTCAACAGAAGAAAAAGTAAATTATGACAGAATTGTAATTTTTTGGGTGAACTGTCCCTTTAAGAAGTGAACAGTTAGGGACCCTCACTAGGGCCGCTGATAGTATAGTGCTGTTGTTTTTCCTCTAAGAGCCGAACTCTACAGTTTCAGGGGTGATGGGTTTGAAGTCATAGTTTCCTCTGCCGTCCATATGGAGGTAGAACTGGAAAGAAGAAAGGACATTTTGTGATTAAGTATACGCTCAATGACGGTAAAAATTGATGATGGGAAAGCAGCGCTGATCTCACCTCATGATGCTTCCACAAGGACTTTCTGTGAGAGACGGTGAACAGGGTGATGCCAACCTGAGGAACAAGAAGAATAAACCACACATGACAAAAAAATACTGAAATATGATGAGAGAGTCTCTTTAAGATAGAGAAATGCACACCTTTCTGCAGTGACTGTAGATGTAATCCTCCACATCTACGCTCACGGCACTGGTGCACTCATCCAGGATGGCAAACTGGGGCTTGTGGTAGAAAAGCCTGGCCATCTATGAAAAAAAAAAAAAACATCTCTGAATTCTCATTTATAAGTATACAAATGTAATTTGCATAATATTGACAATAAAACGCAGCAGAGTTTAGTGGAAATCCATGTGAAATTTGAGGGATTTGTCCTATAATATCTGAATTGGTCTGTGTTTGACAGTTCAAGATTCAGTTTTAGAATTTTAGTAGATTTATTAATTATTCATTCAGCAAGAATGCTTAAAATTGTATAAATAGTGAAAGTATAATGTTGCAAATGATTTCTGTTTCAAATAAGTGCTTTTCTTTTGAACTTTTTTAAACAAAGAATCCTGACATAAAGCAAAAATTTTTTAATAAAATAATAATAATAGTAATAATGATAAATGTTTCTTGTGCAGCAAATCAGCATATTAGAATGATTTCTGAAGGACCACGCGACACTGAAGACTGGAGTAATGATGCTGAAAATTCAGCTTTGCAACATTGGAATATAATTCCTACATCTTGAATCTATTAAAATAGAACCAGTGATTTTAAATAGTTATATTTTACAATATTACTGTTTTTACTGTTTTGATCAAATAAATGCAGCCGATGTGAGTAGAAAAGGCTTTAAACATTAAAAAAAAATTTCCGAAATTTTCGCGTGCGTTTTTCCGCTTTTTCGTATTCCTCATCCTTTCCTATCAAATGCATGCTACGGATCGAAAACGCAGAAAATCGAACCTGATCTGAATTTTTTTATGACGGACGAAAGTTTCAGAGGCAGTGTGTAAACGTGATTGACACAACGTGAGGTAGTATTTATTTTTTAACGTACGAAAATTTCCTACTTGGTGTGCAATGACCTTTAACATCATTTCAGCATTACTGGAATTATCGTAGATGCAAAGAACTCATTATACATGTAAGAAAAACTCTGACCTCTCCCACTTGACTGCTGTAATGTCATGTAAAAACCACAAAACTATTGAAAACAAATGACAAATTAAATAGAATTTTTTTTGAGCCCATGGATGGGAAATCTCTAATTTGTTTTCTTATAACTACGGTAATTCTGATGATTCCAACATGATGTGAATCAGTCTAAGTGCGGACGTGCAATGACATTGTAAAAGAACTGGGTTTTAACACAAATTGTGGTGAAGTGGTTCAAAAACAGGATGTTAACGAGACAACAATGTAGCCCTTATCAGTGCCATTGACTTCTGCTTGTCCCGTGAGAACTGTTCCTGCAGTTACTGCAAGTCATTTTGCATTACTGTACATGTATGGGACTTTCTTTGCGGTTGTTAAAAATGTCTGTTTACCGCCATTCTCTGCTTCTCTCCTCCACTGAGCACATCCATCCAGTCCTGAACCATGTCCCATGACCCCTCTCTCTCCAAAATGTGTCCTAACTGGACATTATCCAGATATTCCTTCAGCACCTGCCGCAAAAAAACAAAACAAAAAAAACAGGTGGATGGAATGAAAATGGATTATACTGAAATAAATATAGGTGGATCTGCACATGTTAAAGGGTTTTTAGAACATTTCAGATCTTAAAAACTAGTTTATAGTACCTGGTCAGAGATGCCTTTCTTCCTTTGGTCCTCATGGGTGTCTGGGTAGATCACCTGATCCCTCAATGAGCCAAGGGTCATGTAAGGCCTCTGAAAACAGACAAAAAAGGCAAGTTATTCAGCTGTTGTGGACCATTCAGATGTTCTGCCTTGGATAAAGTGGGTTTTGTTCAACAAAAATCTGGTTAAAGTTTCACCTGAGGGACGTAGAAGAGCTTTCCCCTCTCTGGTTTCGTCAAACTCCCACCAAACAGCGGCCATAACTAGAGAGAGCCCGAAAACCCATTATTTAGCAGATAAAATGGAAGAATTTTCACAAAGAATCCAAAAACGAGGGCAGAATTTCAGTCTGAGTATCTGAGAAGTTCTCACCTCTCCAAGAACCCGGAAAAGTGAACTCTTTCCGCACCCGTTGGGACCACACACCAAAACATTGGCTCCGGATTTCACCTTTAAAGAGCAATACACAATATGATGAGCACACACACATTAACATTACTCTAACAGGAATGGAAGCCTGTTTTCATCCCTGACTAAAAAGTAAACAAGGTTATTGTGAAATAAAGTTTAAAAATAAAACGCTACAATTTGCAATTGTAAGATTTAAAGTCAATCATGAAATATATTATGCAAGCCCGTTTCCACCACTGAATTAAATTTTAAAAAAAGTAACTGACTTTTCTCTCGCAATTTTTACTTTTTTTTTTTTTTTTACACAATTGTAAGTTTACAACTCACAATTCTTGTTTTCTCAAGTTATAAAATCAGGATTGCATGTTATAGTTAGAATTGTGAAATATAAACTCAATTTAAAAAAAAAAAAAGCCAGAATTGCAACATATAAACTTTTTTTCCCTCGGAATTGTGGGATATATATACACTCGCAATTGTGAGAAATACAGTCAGAATTGTGAAATAAAAAGCCACAATAACCTTTTTTAATTTTTCATTCAGTGGCAGAAATTGGATTCCATATTATACAGTTGCAATTATGAGAAAGTTGCAATTGCAAAAGAAGTTGTAAATCCGAGAAGCAAGTCCACAATTGTGAGAAACAAATATTAGTCGCAAATATTAGATATAGAGATGCAATTACGAGAAAAAGCAGCAAATGAGAGATATTTAAAAAAAAATAACAATATAAGAAATAGTTGCAATAATGAAAAACAAAGCCACAATTGCGAGATATAAAGTTGCAATTTTGAAAATGTTGAAAACGTGGGATATAAAATCATATAGAGAAAAACAAATATGAGAAAAAAGTAATAATTGTGAGAACCGAAGTTGCAGTAATGAAAAACACTCGCAATTTTGAGAAACAAAGTCACAATTATAAAAAAAAATGGTAATGTGAGATATGAAATCACACTGCGAGAAACAAAGTCACAACTGCGTTAATCTTAATCTGCCTTAATAAAATCACAATTCTGAGAAACAAGTCGCAAAATGTAAAGAGATGTAAATTATGAGCATAAAAAAAGTCACTAATCAGAACACTTTGAGATGCAAAGATCTAAAAGGTGCAAATACATAAGGGTCAAAATTGTGAGATATTAAGAATTTCTATTTCATTAATTTCCACTATACTTGTTGTTGATTAGAAACAATGTGAAACACACCTCAAAACACAGATCTCTGATCAGAATGTCTCCATTAGGTGTAGCCAGGGGCGTGTGATCGAACCTGATGAGAAATTACATATTATAATTAGCATAGTTGTTTCTCCTAACAGTGAAGCACTCAATCTGAGATAAAGGACTGAAGGAAGCTGCTCTTACTTGATGATATGGTCTACATTGATGATTCTTCCACTTCCAGGTATCAGTGTGAGCTTTTCTGAAGCATCTGTTCATAAAAAACATGAAAAAAAATCTATTAAACCCAATTACATAGCTCTTTGAAGTTTGTTTTGGACTTCAAGAGTCTCTGAAGCTCACCTTTCTCTGACTGAGACACCATGGTGCGTTCGTATTTCCCAGAATTCAGCTCTTTCAGGACCCTCATGAGCTCAGTGATGCGAGCGGTGAAGCTGAAGGGAAAAGTCATTTTATAGCATAATATTGCTATAAATAGCCATTTTATATATGGCAAGTAACCATGGTGCAAGGTGATGAGGATGTGTGAACTTTTACCCTGACAGTCGTGTCATTTCTCTGCCTGCAAGGACGATTCTGCCCAACGCCTGTGACATACGCAGCAGCATACGGCCACTCTGGTAGTAGTCCTGCAGAAGAACATGTCAAGATTTAAATGAGGGCCACTAACTAGGAATAATCGTAATATCAGGAGTGAAGTTTTACCTCCAGCAGTTCAGCATGTGAGCTGGTCAGATGTCGAGGATGAGATAAATCAAGGAAAGGACGACTGACGACTAAATACCCAACTACGGTGGCGAAATCTGGAAAAAGAGAGAACAATTTAGTCATCTTTTACTGCCCATGATCATGCATATTTTATTTAGGGAAGATAATGAAACATCCTCTTACACTTGGCAATAATGCTATCCACCATTCCCATGGAGAAACGGAAGAAGATGAAATTGTGCAGATGATCGACCTGCAAACAAACTCAGATGAGCTAACAAACTCTGATAATCAAGATGCAAACCTATATTATATATATTATAGAATACTGGCCAATATTAGAGTATTGGATATTTAATTGTGTATGCACATGTATTTTTATTACCTTTAATACTTTAATTACTTTTACCTTTGCCACAAAGTTAAATACTGATGCAACCGTTTTGATATTAAACACTCACAGATTTCTACAGTCATATACTCACCAGTTTCTTGAAGGTTGAATGAATTGTCTGTTTCTCCCTTACATTTCCATTGTAGAAGGCGATCTCTTCACTGGGAAGGAAGTAAAAACATTTGAGCATCTAAATTTGAAGAAAATTAAATTATAGTACAAAAAAAAAAATATATATATTTCTAGATACAAGTCACCTGTTTGTGATGAGACGAGAGTTGACGTATCGGTATTCTCCTTCGTACTTCTGTTCGGTCACTGTCATCTTCCCGATCGGCCTGCGCAGACGGGTCAGGAAGAGGCCGGAGATCAGCAGGTAGGACATCATAGTTGCAGGACCCTGTGCAAAGAGACCAAAAGATCCTCAAAATATCCAATGGCATTGATCTACAGTAGATTTGCACAATGTCTTGCACTCTCACCTGAGCACCGATTGCTGTTGTCAATTTGAAAATGTATAAACCGATATCCAACAGGGGCTGGAGGGGGAAAAGCAAGAAGAACTTAGCAAATGTCGGGAAATATACTGGGAAAGTAAAATGGGTATTTTGGACAAAGGGGTGTTGTACCTTGCTGAGGTTGGAGTAAAGATCCACCACACTGTTACAGAACTTTTCCACATCCTGTGTCAGCAGCTGATCTGCATTAGCAATGCGGTTATCCAGGTTTCCCATTTTGTAGTATGTATATCCCCTGTGAACCCAAAGATAGTGACATAAGTAACTAGACTTTTACATTTTCTCTTTAGAAAGAATCACATTTCACAACAAATTCAATTTTTTCTCACTCAGAAAGAAAAAAAGTCACCTCTGTTGAACAATCTGGTTCATACCATATCGGTTATCGGTTACATTTTTATATATATTTTCATTAAAATTACCTTTGTACATAGTGCTCAGCTATTATTTTTTAAGACTTCAGCAAATCTTAAAATTAAAGTCTTACATACTTGCAATTCTAAATGTAGTGATACCTAAATTTAAAATAATAAATTAATAATATATATATAATAAATAAATAAATTAAACTTTTTAAAATACATTTTTTTTACACAAAATTATTTAAAATAATTCACCACCAATCAGTATTTTCATGTCAATGCATCCATTTTAGTAATTTGTATTTAAGCACATTAGGCCTCATTTATGAAACGAACGTACGACCGAAAATTGGGCGTACGGTAGTTTCTACGCAAAACTTGGAATTTATCAATATGGACGTGAGCGGTGGCTACGATCAAATCTCACGTCAGGTCTGAGCTCGTGTACGCAAGTTTTTGAGTTAGCCTGAACTTGCGTGCAGGTGCAACATAGAGAATTTCGGAGAATTGTATAAAGATGGCATTTTGTTCATTTAGATTATTTTCCTAAACCGACAAACAAAGCTTTTTTTTTTTTTTTTTCTTTCAGGGCTTTAGCTTTATATGCGCAAATAGCAGCATAAACAACAGACCATGAGGAATCACACATCATCGTATCACGCACCTGCAGCGCTTCTGTGAATGTAGAAAAACTGAAATTATAAAAGGAATAAAGTAAATAGGGCTACACGAAATATATTTTTCTTAATTAACAGATTAACAAAAGAAGAAGAAAAAAAAAAAACAACAGTGCGACATGTATAGGCCACTTTCATTTTTTGTGACACTCTTAATGCATTTTATTTGTTTTCTTTAGGCTATATCGTTATTTTTAAAAATTTAACTGATGGGTGACCACACAGGTGCCTCACACGCACACACATAACATTTCAGTGTCATTTGGATGTCGAATGAGAGGCTTGTCAGCCCAATGCCGTTTAGTTTCGCTTTAATAAATTCATTTTAGCTTGACGTTGTATTCTGTTTAAAATGAATGCCACTATAGCCTAATTTGTGTTTTACTTCATAGTTTAATATAACATTTTATAGCTACTCATTTTTTTCATTCTTGTTCTGTAATACCGTTAAATTTAAAGAGTTTGTTGTGGATTAAGCAGAACTAAATAATCTATATAGTGTTTATAATGTTTATAAATGTTTCGTTATATTTACTGGTATTTAATATACATATAAATGAATGCCATTGTTTGCAATTATTAGGTTAAAGGGTGTTTTTGGAGTAAGATCAGTTTCTGTTTCATGAGATTACGTCCTCTTTTTGGACGGGTTTTGTTTCTCCGTGTTGTAAACTCTAGGGGCGAGGCTTCTAAACCGGGGTGTTTTTAGGGGCGTGATATTCAAACGGCGATTGTTTTCTTCCGCCACATTTATCAACGTGCGATTTTTCGTACGATGGGATTGGCGGCATACGAATGTTTCATAAATCACACGTGAACCTTGTCGTAAGCTGATTTGTGCGCTCGGATCTGCGCTCGTTTCTACGTTAGACTGATAAATGAGGCCCATTATAACAGCTATGTGGGAGCAAATATAATGCAAAATGCAAATGTAATGCATTTTACTGAGTTTTCGTGAAGAATATTTCAGTTGGAATAATGTCATGGCAGTGATGGGCCTTACTTCAGGTACTCATCGTAGAGATGTTTGGTAAGTCTCACGCGAAAGCACAGCTTCAGTTCATTCAGGCCCAACTTCAGGAAGTTGTTCACCAGGGCGATCTGAAAGATTGAGATGTAAACATTTGCAAATCTGAATGTTTTCATAGCAACAACTTCAAACCATTCTTGCATGCTGCTCTCTTACTGATATTAAACAAATGTATTCTAGCCTCAGAGATGTTTCTATGTAAACAGGAAGCATATATTAGTTTGGTTGTTTGCTTAAGGTGGTTATTTGGAAGCAGTTTTAATTTCATAGTTTAGACAGTTAACATTCTCAGAACTCCTCTGACTATTAAAAATTACTACCAACTTTGATAAAAGCAGAGACTTACAACTGGCATGGCCGTGATAAAGTTGAATAAGTACTTCTTGAAACCTTTAGTGGACCGACCAATGATCGCACTGCAAACCACAACATGCACACAAACACATGCAAACATGGTCAGAGTTAATACGGAAGCGAATAAACACTCATCCCGCTGGCCTGTCCTTCATGAGCATGAACAAAATGAATGCAAATGATTTTTGAAGAAGCACACATTAACAAAACACAAATGTGCATTTAAACTGCAGACCAGAGGAGATCTGAGAGGTGAGCATGTGAGGAAACACAATGGACTGGTTCAGTGATGTAAATCACATGACACATCTGTAACAATACATTAGTTTTCACAGCACACAAAGATACAGTAAATTACCCCAGGAATGACAGTCAGGTAGGAATAAAAGTGCCTCTTGAATAGTTTGATATCTCTGCTAATGATTCCACTGTTAAAATGTCAAAAATACAATCAAATCACATTAAATCAATATTTAACTGGGTGCTTGGCATCTTTGCAAAGTGTAATAGTTTGAGATCTAGATCCATATATTACCTTTCAATCATAGTGCCGTTCTGAATCATCCAGACGTCGCAATAGGTCCGAGTCACAAGCATTACTGCAATCAGGAGCAGGTACCATGTCTGTGACATACAAAAAAATAAATAAATGTGAAAAACAATAATGAGCAGAAATGCTTTGCTTTTATTTAGCAGATACACAATGAAGGATCTGAGGATCCTAAAATGCAAACTGTGTGTTTTGCTTCAAGAGAGCAACCATACATTCGTGTTGATATTACTTTCTTTCTTTTATATTCATTTATTCTTCATTCATTTATTTATAATCATTTATCATTTGTATTATTCAATTTAATCATATAATCATTTATAATAATCATTATAGTCATTTCCATTGATTCCCATTTCATTGATTCATTAATTGATTAGTCATTTATTTTATATTATATTACAGTTGCTTTTTTATATATTATTTTTCCATTTTTGTTTAGTCTTATGACTGTGTGGTTTCAAGGGCTGTCTGTCTTCATGAATAAGAGGTACAAGGGAATGTTTATAGAAACTCAAGGTTCATGGGATGTTGTTTTGAAGCAGTTTTGGTAGTCCAATACTTGTTGAATTTACGTTCTTCAGACGAAGTCTCAGCATTGAAACATACACAACTAAGACCATTCAATAAACTCTGCTCCTTTTTATCATCACTTCGTCTCCTGCTTCTGCTCTTCACTGGCTTTATCCTCAGTCAACTTCTTGGCTGACAGAAGACAGAATTTGGGGTATTTTGGATACCAGACAAGACTTCCTGTTAACAGGTTTTGGGAATTAGACTACTTCACTGACGACAAAGTCCCTTTCAAGGAAAGTCCGTTCACTCGGCCGTCATATTTGCAACGCCTCCAGGCAGCTCAAACAAGACCAAGTCCTATCTAAATGAATGGGGGAATCCTGAAATCTCAAAAACGGCTCGCTGAACTCACGATTAAATGACATTTCAAATCAGCAACAAAATCTGAAATGAACTGCCCCATTAATGTTGCTTCTTATGCTCAAATAGCATTTAAAAAGCATATTTTTCAGTCTAGACCAGCCAATGCACATGCGTAGCTCCAACGCGCTTATGACTGCGCATGCACATCGGCTGGTCTAGCCTCAGGTTTCTATGGGAACCGGAGCTTCTAACAGCAGCTGCAGTGATGCAATGACTTTAGCAATCAACGATTGGCTCTTTCATTTAGAAGGCGGGACTATCCCGCCATATTGCGTGTTGCACTTTCTCCCATTCATAAGTATAGGAGTGAACTGTCTTTGCTGACGAGTTGTTCTGGTACCAGACAAAACAGTTGAAATAAAAATTCTCTGGCTGGATCTTAATTATCTGGTATGGAGGCATGATCTAACAACAAGCACATTATCCTATAAGTTTGGAGTCTTTATGTTTTTACAAAGGCTGCAATTATTTGATCAAAAATGTAGGTTTTTTTTGCAAAAATGTAGAAGTCTTACTGTAACTTTTTTTTTTTAAATCAATTTAAAGCATTGCTGAATTAAAATAATTTATTTTTAAAAATGTAGTGAGCCCAGAAATTTAAATGGTAGTGTATAAAATGCATAATGTTTCAGTGTTTCAAAAACTGCACAAGAATGTTTCAAAAACTGCACAAGAAATTGTGCTCTAAATAGCAACACCAAGTACAAAATCATGTTCTTGGCAATGACATAAAGTAAAGGTGTTTGGCTATTGAAAAAAAGGGAAACCTTCAATTCATGCCTCACCCAACTCCCTATTTCAGCAACTTTCATGAAGCCAATTCTCACCTCTTTGCTGAAGAATTTCGGCACCATAATCCTGACGATCCGTAAGATCCGGATAAAAAAGAGCTTGTCCACAGCAGCTCTCTCTTTCTTACCATCTTTCTGCATGTTTTAAAACACAAGAAGTGTTGAAAGTCAAAGGAAACTCATGAAATATAGTCCCAGTCAGATCTTTAACTAAATAGTCAAGATTGCAACTTACATATTACATTATTCATCTGACATTACATTAAAAAAACTTACACTGCATTCTATGTATACAGTTCGTATCAGTTCATTCATGCAGAGATCAATCGATACATTTCTCTTACCTCACTGTTCAGATCATTTGAAGAACCCTTCTTCCTGTTGAGGATGATGAAAAAAAAAATCTATATTAATAATAATCAATATGAAGCATTACATAAATATTGCTGTTTTTCTGTCATAGGTATGCTTGATGCTGAATCACAAATCTAGAGAGTTCAAGGTGCAAGTATAAATCATTCTTGAGTATAGAATGTTTGAATGCAAACTGTGGCAACATTTATCCAACAACACTGTCCTTTTATGAATGAGTCCATTGTTGGACAGTGAGACTGCAACAAGCATAACCATGTTCAATAAACTTCATGTGGATTTCAAGTGATACAGACTGTATTTCATGATGTGACTCAAAACCTAGTGAGGTACCTAACTACTCTACACTAGACAGCTCATTAGGTTTTGACACATGGCCATAATGTTGGTCAGGACTCATTTAGCTATAGTTGAACCGGGGTCACTCTGACACTGAACTCTATTTGTGATCTGATTTCATGCATTAGGTACTTTATGTGTGTGTTTCACATACCTGTTCACTCCAGCGGATCTTCGTCTCTGCTTTAGGAAGTACAAAACGAGTAGGATACCGCCAGCAGCAGCGGAGTTCTTCGCTGTCAAGTACTTACTGACGGCCGCCATGTTTCCTACTGAGACGGCCCGAGAACAGCGACGCACTCAAACCCGGAAGAGAGAGAGAGAGAGAGAGAGAGAGAGAGGATTCCGTCCCTCTACCGGCTGCCGTACTCGTCGTGACCTCATCATCACACCATCATAGTGGACCTGATCTGTGTTTATTAACCCTTTAGGAAACAACCATACCAAATACACACTTTAAATAAAATATACGGGAGGAAAAGCCTGTCATATAAATGAAAGATTCGTATGCACTTTATCAGACTGCCTTAACTTTCCCCATTGTTCTCCCTAGAGTTTAAAATATTAAAATACTACTACTAAAAATACAACAATACAGCAATGCTATAAATATGTGTGTGTGTGTGTGTGTGTGTGTGTGTGTGTAAATATAAATATGTATAATAAATAAAATGAATGAATGAATGAATGAAAAGAGAGCATAAACAGTCTTCGGCTTTAGTATTCAACTGAATAATATGTATAGCTTTCTATTTCTTTGAAAATTGATATTTTGTTGGAAAATTTATATTAATGTGTGTGAAATGTACAAGTAGGGCTCGCTGCAGAACACAATATTCAGGGGGCCTGGATGGATCCACCAGAGATGGAAACTCTAGTCGCACTTAAAGGGATAGTTCACCCAAAAATGAAAAGTCATCATTTAATCACCCTCAAGTAGTTCCAAACTTGTATGAATGTCTTTGTTCTACTGACTTCCATAGTTTTTCCTAATATGGAAGTCAGTAGTGCCCCAAAACAGCCTGGTTACAAACTTTCTTCAAAGTATCTTCCTTTGTGTTCGGCAGAACAAAGAAATTCATACAGGTTTGGAACTACTTGAGGGTGAGTAAATGATGACTTTTCATTTTTGGGTGATCCCTTTATGTTGCATAAATAAAGACTTGGGACTTGACTTGGTCTCGTGACTCAAGCTGGCAGAGAGTGAATCTGCATTAATTCAGCCTGTCTGCTGTTTTGTTTGGTACAGATGCTTTATGTAGAATAGTTTCACAAAACTAAAGTCAGACCATTTTGTTTTTGCTTCAAATTTCGAAATTATACAATCCAATTTAGAATAAAAACTGCTCACGCTCACGCATGTACAGGTGCTGGTCATATAATTAGAATATCATCAAAAAGTTGATTTATTTCACTAATTCCATTCAAAAAGTGAAACTTGTATATTATATTCATTCATTACACACAGACTGATATATTTCAAATGTTTATTTCTTTTAATTTTGATGATTAGAGCTTACAGCTCATGAAAGTCAAAAATCAGTATCTCAAAATATTAGAATATTACTTAAGACCAATACAAAGAAAGGATTTTTAGAAATCTTGGCCAACTGAAAAGTATGAAAATGAAAAGTATGAGCATGTACAGCACTCAATACTTAGTTGGGGCTCCTTTTACCTGAATTACTGCAGCAATGCGGCGTGGCATGGAGTCGATCAGTCTGTGGCACTGCTCAGGTGTTATGAGCCCAGGTTGCTCTGATAGTGGCCTTCAGCTCATCTGCATTGTTGGGTCTGGTGTCTCTCATCTTCCTCTTGACAATACCCCATAGATTCTCTATGGGGTTCAGGTCAGGCGAGTTTGCTGGCCAATCAAGCACAGTAACACTATGGTCATTGAACCAGCTTTTGGCACCTTTGGCAGTGTGGGCAGGTGCCAAGTCCTGCTGGTAAATGAAATCAGCATCTCCATAAAGCTTGTCAACAGAAGGAAGCATGAAGTGCTCTAAAATTTCCTGGTAGATGGCTGTGTTGACTGTGGACATCAGAAAACACAGTGGACCAACACCAGCAGATGACATGGCAGCCCAAATCATCACTGACTGTGGAAACTTCACACTGGACTTCAAGCAACATGGATTCTGTGCCTCTCCACTCTTCCTTCAGACTCTGGGACCTTGTTTTCCAAATGAAATGTAAAATTTACTTTCATCTGAAAAGAGGACTTTGAACCACTGAGCAACAGTCCAGTTCTTTTTCTCCACAGCCCAGGTAAGATGCTTCTGACGTTGTCTCTGGTTCAGAAGTGGCTTGGTAGCCCTTTTCCTGAAGACGTCTGAGCGTGGTGACTCTTGATGCACTGACTCCAGCTTCAGTTTTCTCCTTGTGAAGCTCTCCCAAGTGTTTGAATCGGTTTTGCTTGACTGTATTCTCAAGCTTGCGGTCATCCCTGTTGCTTGTGCACCTTTTCCTACCCAAATTCTTCCTTCCAGTCAACTTTGCATTTAATATGCTTTGATACAGCACTCTGTAAACAGCCACACCTTTCAGTAATGACCTTCTGTGACTTACCCTCTTTGTGGAGGGTGTCAATGTTCGTCTTCTGGATCATTGCCAAGTCAGCAGTCTTCCCCATTATTGTGGTTTCAAAGAACAAGAGATACCCAGAATTTATACTGTAGGGATGGTCATTTATTCAAACTCAAATGTAAATATTCTAATATTTTGAGATACTGATTTTTGACTTTCATGAGCTGTAAGCTCTAATCATCAAAATTAAAAGAAATAAACATTTGAAATATATCAGTCTGTGTGTAATGAATGAATATAATATACAAGTTTCACTTTTTGAATGGAATTAGTGAAATAAATCAACTTTTGATGATATTCTAATTATATGACCAGCACCTGTATGCAGCCTCTTTGTTTGGATTGTGTTGTGTTTAAAATACAGCGGTTGCCTCTAATTTTAAATTGAAAAAGAGCACAGACAAAGGCTTAGTTTGTTTATATGAGATTTATTTCATTTGTGTAATTAATTTGATTAATTGGGGTTTGTTTTAAAATTTAGTTTTGTTGTTTGACATATTTACATTTTACAAAGAAATGTGCAGCATTTTATCTGACAATTAATAAATGGACACCTTTTCATTTCTAATTTGTCTTAAATTTTATTAAAGTTTTTTTTTGCTGTTGTTGTTGTTGAGAAAATCATATCCTGAAATCAGTATTTCAAAACGGATTTAGCCTCAATTACTAGCTGAAAGAACTGTTGCTAATAAATAGAACAAAGACTTGAGACGTGACTTGGACTCCGCTTTAAAGACTTGAGACTTGACTTAGACTTGACCTCAAAGACTTCAGACTTGACTTAGACTTGACCTCAAAGACTTCAGACTTGACTTAGACTTGACCTCAAAGACTTCAGACTTGACTTGGACCTCAGAGACTTGCGAATATGTCTGGGATCCACATCTAGGGGGTGGAGATTGGTAGGTTTAGGGATCAGGGGGTGGAGACGGGTAAGATGGGAGGAGTTGGATCTGGATCCGACCACGCCCCCTGGATCTTGTGTTCTGCAGAGCCATAGAGAGGCTCCTCAAAATGTAACCAATAGGATTGTAAGATTAAAATGCACCTCGTTTTTAATATTGTTATCATACTTTTACAGGATAACTTTTTCAAGAAATAAAATACAACAAAAATACAAACATAATAAAACACTACTACAATAACGGTTCAGTTGTCGTTCTTGCAAGGTCTTTTTTGCCTTACATAAAAAATGTAATAAAAAAAACAACAACTTTATTTTGACATTGTCTTATTTTATTGTCTACCTATTTACCTGGAAAAAAAGTTTTTTTTTCTTCTTAGAATTGCAACGTACGTTTAATCAAAATAGAAGTTTCAAATGAGTTTTTTAAATGACAGTTGATTTGAAGTTGTTTTTAAGGGAAACTAATTTATAAAACAATTACAAACCTAACAACCGTACAGCGTGGTACACAGCCTCTCCAATAATTTAACAATTTAGAATATCTTACATATGCATACATAGGTAACTATAACTGAAGTATCCACAACACGCATAAGGTTAATAGACATTTTTAAAACATATAATGTAGCTGATTTTATTGCGTGTAAATTTATTTATCAATAACAACTACTCAGAACAAATCCAAACATAAAAAAATACACATTTTTAATCAAAAGTCCTCGGCAACATTAACGGGTGCACGCTGCGCTCACTGCCGCCCGATTTGAATACGTTCTTCCGCTTTCCTTCCGCTTCTTGTAGAGGCGGAAGTGACGCACGGTGCTGCCAGGGCTTTCTGTGCGTATCGTTTCGTTTGCAGCCGACGCAAGAGCGCGAGAGAGACAACATCATCAGATACGAGCGAAATACTGGATTATTCGCCCGCTACAAAAACCCCATCGACCGTACGTACCCACAGTCACTGTCCGGTTGAGATGCATCGCTTTAGCTGCCCATCTGAGGGGGATTTTGTCTGGGGGGAAAACAGAGGGATGGATGGAGGAGTGGGACATGTAACGTTAGTAAATTGGGATAAAGTGGGATGCGAGATGCTGCTGTTGGCCTGTAACACCGAGCCGCTGCGCTGCATCCTGCGTGCACAATGTCACGTCTAGTATTATGATGTGTTTGAGCATCAAAGCACGATCGTCTTATGCAGTGGTGCAAAAAGCTCTTGTTATGTCGATGCATGTAAAATATTAATTGGCTGACCGGTTGAGTCGGTTTACAATCGGCACCTCAGGCTAATTGAAAGCCATACTTGTGTTTCAGAGGAGCCCGATGCATTGAGTGCAGTGCGTTTATGCGCATTTGCTTTGGATCTGATTGTTTTTCTCAATTGCATTGGATTATATTTTGATGCATAAACTGCATGTTTTAAATCTCATAAATCGGATGCACTCAGCCAGTACGAGCAGAAACACGTTCCATCTGACATCAGCATGCGCCCTGAAGGATTCTTATTGCTAAACTCGACATTTTTCTTGATAAATCATTGAGTAACGCAGGATTTGCCATTTTGCATGTTACTGAACTCATGAAATGCAGTTAACGGCTTTGTGTTCCCGCACATCGATTTTGATTGACAGGTGTTGTAGAGTGTGACTTGATGTCATAGAGGGACTCATAACAAAGTACCTGTTACACATGACTGATAAAACTGCATAGCATTTTTTCTCCCACTTTTCCTTAACCTGACAGATACTGATTATTTAAAATGTGCAATAGTAATTATTATATACTGCATAACCATTTATTTATCCTTAGGCTACTTTGATTTAAAAAAAAAAAACACACACATTATCAATCAAAAAGTCAATTATTTAAAAAAGTGACATTTTAAATAAAATTTACCAGGTGCACCGTTTTTCCTTGTTGAATGCACAGTAAATGTGAATCTTTAGCATATAGCAACTGTAAACTTTAAAAAAAGATTTGAATAAATAGAAATATAAAAATATCAGTCAAACCAATTATTGGTCTGTTTGCGCATTTAAAAATTTTTTTTATAAATTCCTTTACATTTTTATTGAAGTAGAAACTTGCTGTGTTTAAGAATCTATTATTGGTATATATATTTTTTAAATATGCATTTATTTCCATATTTTATAGCTAGTTTTTAGCAAGTAGAAACTTACTGTGTTTAAGGATCTATTATAAATTAATATATCTGTATTTTTTTTCCAAAGAAAAGTAATGCAAAATACAACTGTCTAGTAGGTCATTGTTTAGTTTGTAATGTCGTCTTCTGTCCTATTCTTCAAAGGTGCTGAAAGATAAACATCATGAACCCTGTTTATAGCCCCGCGTCATCAGGGGTTCCTTATGCCAACCATAAAGGAATAGGATACCCAGGTAACCAGAGATGAGCTCTGACTCACTTGCATGCAATTGATAGGAAGTGTCTGGAATTATCACACCATATGCAATTAAGTTCCATGCACAATGTCTTTGCTGTTATTGTTAATTGCTGTGATTATTTTTTCCTCCTGAACAGCGGGATTTCCTGTGGGTTATGCAGCGGCAGCTCCAGCATACTCCCCTGGCATGTACCCTGGCGCTAATCCAGCCTTTCCCACAGGTAAGGGAATCCCAAACTCTCTCTTTTTCCTGTGTTTTTCAGTTTCCAAGAAGCCAAAACAGAGATTTTGTTACATGGATCTTCTTCATTCAGCCAAAAAATATATCCTGAGGTTTTTAACATGTTTTAAGAAGCTAGACAGTGCAGTTCTTGGATTACAGCTCACATTGTTTTTCATTTTCAGTATTTTCCTTCAACATTTTTGTGCCTGAACTCATCAGTATGTCTTAAAGGCATAGTCCACCAAAAATGACAATTCTGTCATCATTTACTCACCCTCAAGTCATACCAAAACTGTATGACCTTTTTTTTTCCTTCTGCAGAACATAATAGACGATATTTTGAGGAATGTTGGTAACCAAACATTTTCATTGTTTTGTTAGTCCATACTCTTTAAGTTAATTTGATTGCCAACATTCTTCAAAATATCTTCTTTTATGTTCCACAGAAGAAAGTATGTCGTATAGGTTTTTGAACGACATGAAAGTGAGGAAATGATGATGGGATTTTCATTTTTGGGTGGACTATTCCTATAAAGCCAACTTGACATGACATTAACTATCCATTTTACCTTTGGAATCTTGCATATTTCCAGATAAAACTAGATGTCCATGAAAAATATAGGGTTGTACCTGATTTTATCCAGTCATTTTTTTTTCCACAAGGTCAATTTTGATGTGATGCTCACTTTTTAGGAGCATTGCTGTTGCTAGCAAATTAGATTATTGCTTAATTTTCTTCAAATTTAATGTCATCTCTACAGGTTATGCTCCCGGGACCCCTTTCAAAATGTCCTGCTCCCCAACAACAGGTGCTGTACCCCCCTATTCCTCATCACCTAATCCCTACCCTGCTGCAGTCTACCCCGTGAGAAGTCCCTACCCCCAACAGAACCCCTACGCACAGGTAAAGCAACATAAATCTGGAGGTTATGAAACGTAAATAATATCAAACCTGCATTTTGTTAAAATATTGAATGTTTTTTTCCCATAGCAGCAAGGCACTTACTACACACAGCCCCTTTACGCAGCGCCACCGCATGTCATTCATCATACAACGGTGGTCCAGCCCAATGGCATGCCAGCGGCCATGTATGCCCCTCCCATTCCCCCACCCCGCCCTAACGGAGTCGCCATGGGCATGGTAGGAGGCACCACCATGGCGATGTCAGCTGGTGAGTCTCATCCAAATAATCCACTGAAATTCATACAGTTCAAGAGGAAATTGTAAAAATGCATTTTTTTTCTCCTCAGGGACATTATTAACTACTCACTCTCCAACCCCAGTCGCGCCCCACCCTTCAATGCCCACGTACCGCCCACCTGCCACTCCCACCTACAGTTACGTGCCCCCGCAGTGGTGAACACGACACTGTAAGTGCAAATTCCACATTTGCCAGCTCTTAAGGTGCAGTCACATTTACTGTTGTAAATTCTGAATAAAATTCAATAATTTTCATAGGAATCTATGCAGTCTGGAATTTTGCATAAGGGTTATACATTTTCCCATGCAGATTTTGTGTTGGGTTCAGTTGGTCACATAAATTTGCCACATTGACTGACAGAAAGATCCTTGGTTTAAAAGTGTCTTCATGCATTGCTACATTATTGACTATAGAAAAATATTGCCTTCAAATTTTCACTGGCAAAATCCTGTCATATCAATAAGAATCAATGCGATTGAGAATATCGTCTGGGGATGGAGGAGCTCCCCATACAAATTTTGCATTGGATTGTTGGTCACGTGAATTTTCCACGTGATCTGACAGAAAGACATTTAGTTTGAATGTGACTTCATACGTCGTAACACTTTTGACAATACAAAAATTTTGCCAAATTTCAGCACATTTTCACAGGTGAAATCTATTCATTTCAGTTGGAGACTACACAGATTGTTTTTTTTGTTTGTTTTTTTTTTTTAGACCTTTTAAACTTTCAGTTGGTCACAATTGACAGTAGAAAAATTTTGTTCGTGAAATTTTGGCACATTTTCATGGGCGAAATCCAGTAATTTTAATAGGAATCTACGCAACTGATGAAAGATTTCTGATCAGGTTCTGTTGGTCAAGCAAATATGCTTTGCATTGATCATCAGAAAGATGCTTGGTTTGAAAGTGACTTTATGCATCATTACACTATGTGACCGCACCTTTACTGTATTTATACTCGCAAAATAATCTGATTTCGTTGGTCCCTGTGTGAAATAATTGTCTTTTTGTTGTCTTCAGGTCAAATGATGGTAGATATGCATTCTCACTGTCCAGTATTTTTACAATTGGAGCTGACACTACAAGTGTTATCAGCCGGTTGCTCTTCCTTCCAAACATAATGTGAATCCGACTCCAGTTGGCAGACAAAAGGAAAGAGTATCTTCCCAGTCCGGCTCCATTACTATTTCCCATCCTTCACTCATTCTGCAACATATCTCACGGCCGAAGACCAGACAAGCTCTTCATGCTGAATTGTGTTGTGTGGACTATCTTGCAGTTTTTAGCTAACTCTTTAATTGGTGAAACCCGGAAGGGAGTTGGAATTAGTTTTATTGGAATACCTATTGAATGCATGTATATATTTAAAAGAGGAAAAAAGAAACAAAAAAAAAAACAACAGCGCTAGCTCATTCTACCAGCTATGACAGATGCAAAACCATCAGCAATTATCTCAAGCAAAAATCCAAAGGGATGGGGAAAAACAACTGTATATTAAATGCAATGTCTTAATTGTTATTTCATACAAAATATTAATAACGTTAGCATTTAAAAAGCAACATTTTTGTTATTTTTCCTGGTTTTAATTTGGGTATTTGTAGCTCCAGGCATGGTTTGTCTTCTCTGGGTGACGGCGTGTTTGTTGCTGCCGTGCCCTGATGGGAAGACGGGCCCTTAGGGTTTGTGCCTCCGCTTCATATGCCTGTTTTTAGTTGATAAGTTTTATCACTCTACATGCTCTCGCTGCAGTTAATTGTTGCACTAATTGCCTGTGTGTGTGTACATAAATTGGTTGATTGAGCTGTATTGATGCTGAGAGCATGCTAACTCATTTGTGTACCTCTGGTTTGGTTTTCTTAACTTTTAAAAGTCTGACCGAAAGATTAACATTGGAATCGCAGCGAGCTGTGACATTTTTAATGGTAAATTGTTGATGTGGTAAAGATAAAGAAAAAAGAAAACTCAATTGAGTTGATTTGATAACACTACTGGTTACATTTGAGGAGGTGAATTTGAGTTGTTTAGTTATTATTGACCCAAACATCGCTTGTTACCTCAAAATTACACCGTAACTGATTGAATTTTATTGTCTTTTTACTTTATACATTGCCTATGTCACTTCGGTTAAAGAATGTTTTGTAATGTTTAATGTGTTTTTGTTTTGTATTTTCAAGAAAGACCAAAAAATAAATACAATAATAAATAGAGTTTTCTAGTTTTATTTTTGATATACACCGATTAAGGACACTGTCTTAACTTTAGGTTCCAACAGTCATGGAAAACCTAAAATTTCAAATGGCTTTTTTCAATGTTTACAAACAAATCAGTCTGAAATTAAGAATTTTAATAATAATATCCCTGCTAAAAAAACAATAGAAGCCCAATGGAAACCATCACAGAAATTCCAATGGTTTCCATTAAAATACCATTATAAACCATTAGCTTTTTCCAGTAAAACCGTAACAAAATTCCTTTTTGTAGTGTTTTTTTTGGGCATTTTTCCAATAGGATTTAACATCCCACCAATAGAATCCATCACATACCAGTAGACACCATTATAATTTCCATTAAAACCAATACAATTCCCATTATAACCATTAAAACCATTACATTTTCTATTGTGTTTTGGGCAGGGTTCTATTGTTTTTTTTTCAGCAGGGATAGTAATTATAAATGGAGAGGTCATGGAACTTGAGATGTAAGTGCAAGAAATGACAAAAACCCATGCCACAATGTCTTTGTTTTTACTGATTTAAAAGTTGTATAGGCTTAAATATATGTAATTACTTCTTATTGATTACCTTTCTGATTTAATTTTCATAATAACAGTGACAGCAACATAAGTTCTATTCCACCTTCAATCAGTGGATGTCGCCAAATGCCGAATAATTTCTTTGACGTTCTAACCATAGATGTTGTTTATGAAGACAACATATAATAAGAGTTAAACTAGTTTAAATTCCTAAAATCGTAATATGCCACTACAGGTGATATAGTTTTCATACTGCGCGCGAGTCAGTTTGCTTTGAAACATATTTAAGCGCTCGCTCGCGCTCATTAGTAAATTGACCGTTACAAATCTAACCGCTCGCCTCATCGTGTAGCCTTCTCGACGACTGTACTCGGTCAAATTACATTTTAAACACCTCTCTCTTAAAAAAATAAGGTAAGAAATTGGTTAAAACGACAATATTAGTGTCCACATTCAGCGAATACGTTAACTTTGCTGTCCCTTGAGTTCTTTTAAAGCATTTAGATCACATTTCGTATTTGTTGTTGTGAGAGAGCTAGTAATATTATTGAAAAACAATATTCCAACACACAATTTGCTTTGAAACCTAGCCACTTTAAACATTAAATATATACTCCTCACACCTTAAAATATACGAATTATTTAGATTATTTCAACATTTATCTATGTGTATCTTAACTGATGGACAGCTTAGCTAAATCACAATAAGACACAATATACATATATTATTATTATTATTAAAAAGAGTGTATAGCAGGGATTTTATTTTTATTTTTATCTTTTAGTTTAAAGCAGTATGGATGCAGGTGATGCGAGTCAACCAATCACTCAGTCTGCAGAATATGAACAGGTAAAACTTACTAGCTAACTTACTGGCTTACATGTCACTGTCTTTACTGCTAATGGGTCAGAAACACACTACCTCTGGTCACAGGGGTTCCTATTAAAATTCAATTGATTATTTATAGTAATGCAGTCTCCTCTGAACAGCTTCAGTGATTTGTACAATTATGTGGTGACTAAGACGGTGTGGCTTCAGACATGTGTGATCTGGGCGCACATGTAGGTGGCAGGTGGAAAAAAGCGTAGGAATGACCTTGTGTGCTTCGGAAAACCATGTGTGTGTGTGTGAGACCTAAACCTCTGATTACTGTAGGAATTCATCACAAGATCATCATAAGGTCTTTCTTATATATGTAGGCTAATCCTATATATCAGGGCCCATATTCACAAAACATCTTATGCTGGGTACACACTAAAAGATTTTTAAAATCTTATAAGATCTTCAAAATGTGAGAGACCACAAACATGAGGACAAAAAAATCCTAGATTTAATCGTTTTGCTCCTATAGTGTGTGGTGTGCTGCGATGTGACAAAGACAGCACACCACACACCAACAGATTTTCAACCAGAGTCCCGACTGTGAATTTGGGAAATTTCTCAAAATCTCTGGAGACTTGAGAATAAACTAATTTTTTTATTATTGCAGTTTTAGAACAAAGAACATACAAGGGCAAAAACATATAAATTACATCAAAAACAATAATAAACAAAAAACAATAATAAATAAATAAAATAAAAAAGGAAAAGCAATAAGAAAACTACATTTCCTTAAACAAGTATAAATAATTACAAATTATTCAAAGAATAGATTTAAGGCTTTAAAGTCCCAGTCTTTGGTAATGGCAGGAAGAAATTGCGATGATAGTGTCCAAATCCTTTTGTGCTGCGAAATGACGCCGTTTGTTATGCTTCCGTCTTCTGTCAGCTCACTTTCTGATTGGATATTGTTTCGTTTCACGTGATAATCTGCAGATCATACGCGCATTTGTCCTCAGGGTTCTCCCCACACATCAGGATTTCTGATCGTAAATATTCAACATGCTGAATATTTACGATTAGTGATCGGGGCGCCTCCGATGTTCTTCTGAGCAGATTCAGTCACTCTTAACACACCTCACACCACAGGAAAATCTGATAAAATAATCTTTAGATCCACCAAGATAATCGGGACATTACCTAGGATTGTCGGAAGGGGAGAAATCGGCCCAAAATCAGCCCGATTATCTTGTGGTGTGTACCCAGCATTAAGGCAAAAAGTAGCTCATAACTCGCCGATTTAGGAGAAAATCTTTAGGACTCCTAAATTTTTGCTCTAAGAGTATTTCACAAAGCGTTTTAGCGCTAAAACTAGTTCCTAAATCTGTGAAAGGTTAGGAATAGTGAAGAGGACTCCTTCCTGTAAACATTTTAGAAACATTTGATGATTATGACCTTTTAAAAAAGGATCACCTTTGGTTTTGGAGGTTACCCCAATTCCAAATTTTCCTTTGATTATATCCTTGTTTTTATTAACCAGTTGGGCAAGAAGTAACAGCTGTTCTTGCATCCAGTTTTTTTTTTTACATTTGCATGTATTACTATCAGCCATGATTATTCTACTCTCTTGACTAAAAGGTTGTTTATATGCATATCTGCTAATTGTTTTTGAGAAGCATACATGCGAGAGGCTGACAATATTTTAACATCTTTATTTGAATGTGGCAATTAACATTTTTTATTTTTAAACCTTTATTTGAATATTGCAATATTTGCTCTACAATATTTCCATGAATAAATCTCTGACAGAGACTATCAGCCAATCACTGTGTGCATAGTTTGTAAGCATGCTGACATCATCCATAGCAACGAGGTCAACCCCGCCCATACTCTTAGCTTAATTAAGACCTCTCTCTATTCCTTAGTAAAAGTTTGTCTGAGCAGCTTTGTGAATAGGTTTTAAGAGAAAACTCTTTGCTAAAATCTTTTACTGCTATTTAGGAGAACTCTTAGTGGCAAGATAAAAAGTTTTGTGAATACGGGCCCTGGTGGGTTTAGAAATCAGGGATTCAGAAAAGGGCTACATTGAAGGAAATGTACTCGCCCCCTGGCCATCCAAGGTGTAGATAAGTTTATTCATCAGAACTGGAGAAATTTAGCATGACATCACTTGCTCAGCAATGTATCCTCTGCAGTGAATGGGTGCCGTCAGAATGAGAGCCCAAACAACTGATAAAAACATCACAATAATCTACAACACAACTCAAGTCAGTGGATTTGTTTCTTACAAACACACAGCTTTACACTTCAAAAGATGTCAATTGATGGACTGGAGTTGTGTGGATTTCTTGTGGATTATTGTGATGTATTTATCAGCTGTTTGGACTCTCATTTTGACGGCACCCATTCACTGCAGAGGATACATTGCTGAGCAAGTAATGTCATCTTGGATATCCTGAGGGTAAATTAATTTCCGGCAAAACTTCTTTTTTGGTGAGCTATTCTCGTAATAAGCAATAATCTTTTGATTTTTCCTCAGGCACCATTAGTTATTTGCAAAGAGAACACAAAAGGGGATCTACCTGACTCTTCAACCAGTGCACATCTTGGTGACTCTCCAAACGATGAAGATGCAAAACAGAAGTTGGATGTTGAGATATCCGCAAGAAATATTTTCAACAATAGCAATGCAGGCCCTTTCAGTGAGATGTTTCAAATACATATTTCACATGTACTGTGGCCTCAAAAACTATTTAGATGCTTGTGCATGCTCAAGTCATTCTTAAAAATGTATAAATGCCTTTGCATTCTATAATAATAATATATCAAACCAAATGGCATCCCCACATAAATGATACTAAACTTTACTTTTCTGAGCCATTTTTTACTTTTTAATCAGCTGGTTATCTATGAATTTTTTTAAGCAATTTTGCCTTGAGTTTCACTGGCGTTTGACAATAAGGTGTTCAAATACTTTTTGTGTAATTTTGAACAATATATATTGTTTTGTCATTTAAAAATTAGCAAAACACTTTTTTTTAAATAATATTTGAGGCCACTGTAGGTGAAACCAAACTTTATAAACATTATTGTCTCTGACAAATCAAAAGTATGAAGTGCACAGGCTTGTCCTCATATGACTTTTGTTTTATTACTTTAAAGTCTCTGTCAACCAGAGTGGCGGTGTCCAGTTTATCCCCTGCCAGCAGAGATATGATACCTTCACTTCCTGGCCTGGGTCTCCCATAATGCAGTATGCTGTCCACTCCAGCAATGGCACTTACATTGTATCTGAAGATAAGGGCCAAGGTAATGACATCACCATTTGAGTCGTTCATTTAGATTATACTCTCATTTGAAATACCGGTAATACTTCAGTGGTCGAGAGAGCTCAAAGCGCTGCAAATAGAAAAAACACCTGCAAATTAAGAAAACAACTTCATCAATTTGACAACACACGCGCTGCAAATGCTCACAACACAGTCAAAGTTAAAAATTCTTAATTTGGTTGTGCAGTGAGCATTTGTAGCGCGTTTCTTTATTTGGTTGCATTGTGAGCATTTGCAGCACCTGCTGTCAAACTGATGAAGATGTTTTCTTGATTTGCTGGTGCTTTTTCTATTTGCATGTGTTTTCTGAAGCTGCAGCACGTTGAGCTCTCTCGGCCACCGTATAATACCATATAAAAGTAAAAACTAGAGATGCACCGATGTATCGGCCAACAATCGGTATCGGCCCAATAAAAGCAATTTATTTCACTATCGGCCATCAGCTGATGATCAGGGCCGATTATATTCTGTCAATCAAAAGGCGGCGTTAAAAAAAAAAAAAGGTATTTATGAAGAAAAAAGGAAAGTTTATGTTTAAGTTTATGGTAACAAAAGTGGTTAACATTCAACCTGTTCTTTTTCATCAGTATTATTTGTGATTTGAATTTTGTGAACGGAAGTTCATCTTTTGCTGTGCTGTAAGCCGGGTTTCGAATTCGAATGTCACTTTTTACAAGAAAAGATAATTGTATGTTTTGCATCTATTCACTGTTTAAAACTAAAACAAATGATTGAAAGATGGATTCATTGTTATTCTTAATTGAAAAGCACAACAACAATAAAACAGTAGGCTACAAACTAACTTATATAATGTAATTAACATAAACGAATAAGACAAGGCATGGCATAGGCTACACCAGAACGTTTAGCAAACACTGAGTAATCAAATAAATAAAGAACATTTAAAGAAAGCCTCCATAGCATAACGTGAGATAAACAGCAAAGACAAAACCAACATGTTCACCTTCTCTGGTTTAAGAAGCAGTCTTTTATTTTACTTTGCTTGAAAACCAAATCCTCCATCCGTCCGCCATCGTTTCCTCAGTATTCGCGTCATTTTTGCCGCTCGCGTTGACGCGGCGAGTATAAACCAGGTTCTGCTCCCAAAGAGCTAGCATTGAGCTCTCTCACTCTCTTCACGTGATCAGAAATCTTATTCCTGCTGCACTGTGCAGCGGCTCTGCAGCGCACGCTTTATGCATGGAGCAGAGCAGACGTTTTGGAGCAGCGCAGACCATGCACTGGCACAAATGCGACCGCGTCAAATTTTAATTCGCACATAACTATCGGTATCGGCATTGGTGTCGGCCGATATCATTCTGAATAATCAGTGTCACGTGATCCTTCAGAAATCATTCTAACATAATGATTTGCTGCTCAAGAAACATTTCTTCTTATTATTAAAGTTTGAAACAATTGTGCCACTTAATATTTTTGTGAAAACTGTGATACATTTTAATTTTTTCAGGATTCTTTGATGAAAATATTAATTGGTATTTAAAAACAACAAAAAAAAACATTTTGAATGGTATAGTGTAATTTCTTTCTTTTTATTTTAGAGTTAAAAGTGATTCATATACTGTATGTTCCTGTCAGTTTTCATGCAATTCACAGCCTACCAGGAAGCCTGTTTTTAAATTTAAAGACTCCAAAAACAATATCACACGACATTATACATAATGCATCTTCTTTTTTGCTGAAATCATAATTGAAAAGAAAATCTAAGGACAGTCCTACACACAGGCAGCTTTTAAGCATAAAAACTGCCTTCTGTAGCTTGCTTCGGCCCGGCTCTCTGTCTGATGTGTGAATGACGGCAGAGGGGGGTGGGGAGGGGGAGGGTTGGCTCCGCTAGCCACTGCGTTACTGACATCAGGAGGCTAATGATGTCATAGTGATGTCAGTGGCCCTGACAGTGACTGCACACTTAGCTTGTGGTTTGGGCAGCATTGCATTCTGACAGCAGAGAGAGAAAGACAAGCTTTCAGCTCACTATACATGGCTGTGACTGGAGATGAGACAGAATCAGGTACGTCTGCTGTTTTCTGTCATTCTTATGTGGTGAACTTGCTTTAAAATCTCAGTTTAGTTTGGCTGTTTGGGTCATTTTAAATTTCAACTGACTGTGTTCAGAGAACATAAACGGACAAACAGCATTTCTAATGCTCAAACAAAACTTTGAAGTTTTGGTAGAGACACACAGAGATTGTACTGAGAAAACGATATACGATTTGTATCGAATCTGTTCTCCCCTTATATTCTTGCGATGAATCATCTCTGCAGCATGCAACAGGCTGAAAGAATGAAATGTTCACATTTTTTGCTTCCTGTTGAGTTCCTTTGTAGCTCTCACTCATTTCTTTCAGCACCTTTGTCGCTCTCTCTCTCTCTGAAGCGCGTGAATGCGCTGCCCACTCACAGTGCGGCTGACGTCATGTTGTTTCCTGGAATTGGACACCAGCAGGGAAATGTAAATGCTGAACGGCAAATAAGATGTACATTGACGTCAGTTCAGAGTCATGCTGTGATTACAGGCAGCTCCTTTTGCGAGAGCAAGACTACCAGATTAATCATGTTTTATAATACGCTGCAGTCTCCACGGAGACAAAAAGAAAGAGAATCAGACACATTTAAAAAAAAATGTTGCTGTGCATTTTTTTTTTCATTGTTTATGGAGCTTTGTAAAATGATTTAACTTGTTTCAATGAAGAGAGATCAAAAAGTAAGAACTTTAGTAACACAGTTTTGTAACTGTGACCACATAGTTTGTTGCTACTGGGGGAAATTGAATCACTTTGTTTTCATAAGAGCGTTTCACCCTGCACAAATACTGTGCTCTTATTGGTGTGCAATCCAGTTTACAGCCACACTACGAGTAGATCTGTGTATAATCTACCACTGTGACATACTCAGAGGTCACACAATGTGTTTGCTTATCTCCAGTTGGTATTAATGCACTGCCTTTGATTCAGTTGATCTTTAGGCCTGTTTAGTAACATGGTGATATTCATGGACTCATGACATCAGACTTCAGAATGAACTCTGTGTCAGTATAATTTTTGCAATCTGTTTAATTTTATTTCTATTTCTATTATTTTTATTCATATGCATTTGGATACATTCTTATTTGAAATTTGAGACAAATATCAATGTCATTTTAGATTAACCTCTCTGATTATATGTTTTCTGACTCTTCAACCACAATGACGTCTAAATGTCACCACTACTTTGCTAGTGAAGTGTGTACTTGTGTTATGTGGTGGATTTGAACAAACTAGCCAACTCATTTCAGAGTATAATTTTCCAAAAATTTAGTTTATCAGCAATGTTAGTACATTTCATAAAGCAGTAAACATAAAATTACTTTTATATTATGTTCATACTGGGGCTCAGTCCAAAACACCTGGGCCTGGAAATTAATCTAAAAATTCCAGGCTGGTCCTTCAATATAGAAAAATAAAATATTATAAGATAAATACTTGTTTCAGTAATACGGTAGTTAGATGTCAAAGGCATTAAGTCATACATCTCTGCCTCATGACATGTTTATTGGGAACTGCCAGGGTTTTCACTCATTCTCGAAAATCTGGAATTTTGTAGTGCATGTTATGGGAAATAAGAGAAATGCTTTCAGTAAATGTCCTGAAAAATAATTAGTTGTTCTTGTTGTAGTATAATGTTAACTCTACTCTTTCTTTCTTTATTTCTTTACTTACTTACTCAATCTATTGGCACCAAAATCTTTTAGACACTGCCTTTTGTGAAATGTATTGTTTGAAAAATGTTGTTCTATCATAGCATGGCTATAACACCCAAAACAGTCATAACAATAACCACAATATCACACTTCCTTTCACTGATTAAATATTGCAGGTGTGGGGCTTGCAAAAATGATGATATGGAATCATTGTGCGAGAGTTTTGTGCTAGTTGGTTAAACAGTTACAATTTATTGAAAATTATAAATATTATTAAAATATTTTTGTGAAAAGGCCAATGAAAATATCCTAAACATTAACAAATCTGAACTACTGGCCTGACTGGGCCAGCAGAAAAATCCTTGTTACCTGAGATGGAAACACAAAATATGCAGTAAATGTTCTGTAAAATAATGCCTTTGAAAAGTCTGGGAACTGTTCCTCTGATAACCAATGTGTTGGTGTGTTTTTGCAGCCACCGCTGGAGGTATGTCTGCGTATCAGATTTCCTCTCCTGCATCTGGCCTTTCCCAGGCAATGGACGGCTCACCTGGCTCTCTGCCAAGCCCTCAGCATCTGACTGTGGAAGCATCACGTAAGAGGGAACTCCGACTGATGAAAAACAGGTAATGCCCAGCCGCCCTTCCCCATTCCAGAATTACCACTGCATTCTGTAGCCTAAGAGCATGAAATCATTATAGCAGCTCATTGCAGTCCATCTTGGTGTGTTGCTTGGTCTTTCCCTCAGTTCTTTCTGCACCTGAGGCCTTACATGTTCTTCAGTTGCATCCGTTCGTCTGCTTTCAACTTCTGATGAGGTCAAAAGCTTGTATTCTTTGCTTGTAGCCTATCACTGCATCATGCTTGAGTATGAAAATGGTGTCTCAGTGTGTGGAGCATGTGCTGAAAGCTTTCTTTGTTTCATGAAGATGCTTAGAATGGAAAAACCAAGCTTGTGGAATCCTTTGCGTTATACATGCAACTAAAAAAACCACTCATTCACAACTCAAGTTTTCCTGGTTTGGACTTGCTTTTACAAGCTTGCCACGACGATGCTCTGCAGTTCTGACTTGCATGAAGTGGAACCTGTAAACACAATGTAAGATTTACAGTATTCACGCTCACAGAGCTTCTCTGTTGTTGCTTCCAGGGAAGCTGCCCGGGAATGTCGGCGGAAGAAGAAAGAATATGTCAAATGTCTCGAGAACCGAGTCGCTGTGCTTGAAAAACAAAACAAGACGCTTATTGAAGAACTCAAGGCCCTTAAAGACCTATACTGTCACAAAACCGAATAACAACAGTCCATTGCAAACCAAAACCCGAAAGACTACCGTTTACAGAGCAAACGCGCTTTTCACATAATGTCTAGCCACCGCTCATAATAATAATCGGATAAGGTGACAGCTGCATGGTTGTGTCGTCCCGTGTGTGGTGACGTGTGCATGTGTGAACGCTGGAGGCCTGAGTGCTCCAGAGCCAGTCAGTGTGGTGTGTTGCCCGTGTTGCTTGTGCTTTTGCAGGACGGCAGCCAAAGAGTACAGACGCAGGAAGAAGGACTATGTGCGGAGCTTAGAGATGCGCATCGCCGTCATTGAAAACCAGAAGCAGAAAATGACAGAAGAGCTGGACAGTCTAAGGCAAATGTGCGCTGGAAAGTCCAGTTCAATTTAGTGGCACACTAAACTGCTGCAATCTGTTTTGATTCTGTTTTACTGTAAAATATTGTTGTCATATGTGTGTTTTATATCTTCTGTGAAAATTGAACAGTAGACCAGCACTGCCTATTCACATTAGGCTTTTTTGAAGATTTTATATTGACAATTGGACTATATATTTCAAATATTTACTGTATCTACTTTAAGAGAAATATTTAATTTAATATCAAAGGACCGCTTATATGAGTCATTCACAAACACACCAGCTCCAAAACTGATATGAATACAGCTACTGTATATACTTACTGTAATAAATATAGGATAAACAGATATGTGTTGTATAGATGAAGTGTTTTTGTGTTTATGGCATATTAATCCAAAGTTAAGTTCAAAAATGTAACTAAATACACCAAATATTATAACAAAAATGAAATATTGTTTGTAACAAATATATATTCTTGAATCCTTCCGGGTGGTTTTTCAAGTGGCACAGTCCTTCAGAGTTTCCACTGAGACTATTAGCACAGTTTTATGTTTATCTTTAGCTTTTGTTTAAATAAATGTATCTAGCTTTCCATTTAATGGCGTTTTGTTGTTGCTTTTTATGTTGAGAGATCTGTGTTTGGAAATGTTTCACAGTGCAGTTATTAATAACTGTAACTTTTGTGTGTGTGTGTGTGTAATATAATTACTTTTAAATGTTCTCTGTGTATTTCATGCTCACTTTTAAGACATTTGGAATATTAGAATAATAACGTCTTAGCATTTTAGCACATTAAATAGTGTATTTTGATTTCTTACGATTACTCAGGAAGCACAAAGCAAGTCCGGTTATTAAAAAATAAAACATTTAAAAATAGTTTAGATTAAACATATGCTCATTTAAGTAATAGAATTTAACAAATAATTTCGAAATGTTCAAGATCAATTTTACAGATACAATTTAACAGCCAAAAACAAATCTTTGTTTCTGTGCGTAGAGACACTCCCACTAGCTGTGGTTGTCCCGAGTAGTTTCCTAATCGACTGCGCATGTGCAGTATACAGTCAGAGGGGCTACGCAACGGTCTCACACCCTCAAAAACGGACCAAAACAGACGCTTTACATTAGATTTTAGGGACTCGGTTGTTATTTCTAACAACATTTATTGCAGCAAGCTTCCCAACATCGAGGAGACTGAAACACCAGGAAAAATAAACCAGACTAAACCGAAACTAGTAACACTAGTTTCGCAGTCAGACACCAACTACTAACGACTCAAGGTAAGATATTCATACTTTTAATGGCATAAAATCGAGATCCTTGCCTTACATTGTTGCTGTAGTTGATGCAATTATTTCCATAGCTTTGTAAGTAAAGCGTAACGTCATAGCAGATGATGACGTCACGGTAAATAAAGATGCATTCCATATGTGACCCTGGACGACAAAACCAGTCATAAGGGTCATTTTTTTACAATTGAGATTTATGCATCACCTGAAAGCTGAATAAATAAGCTTCCTTTGATATATTTGTTATGATAGGACAATATTTGGCTGAGATGCAACTATTTGAAAATCTAGAATCTGAGGGTGCAAAAAAAATCAAAATATCGAGAAAATCGCCTTTAAAGTTGTCCAAATGAAGTCCTTAGCGACGCATATTACTAATCAAAAATTAAGTTTTGATATATTTATGGTAGGAAATTTACAAAATATCTTCATGGAACATGATCTTTACTTAATATCCCAATGATTTTTGGCATAAAAGAAAAATCGATCATTTTGACCCATACAATGCATTTTTGGCTTTGTTTTGCTACAAATATACCCGTGCTACTTATGACTGGTTTTGTGCTCCAGGGTCACATATGTTTCATGCAAAAGAAAACAGGTTTTTATAGCATGTAGGCTATATTTATTATTGAAGACAATGTTGATAGATGAGAGAAGCAGAACCTTTTCCTATTTTTGTTTGATTATACATATTTTCTCATTTATTTATTTATTTTTGCGTAATTTAAGTGAATTTGTTTCTGCATAGCTTAATGCTAATAATAATACCAGGGTAATACCATGTTTCTTTTGGTTATGTACCAGTTATTTTGGGAAGTACCTTGGAGTTTATGTACATACCATAGTACACAAATATCCTGCTCATGTAGTAGGCCCTACTTAGTTTATAGGAAAACATTGTGTTCTATTACCATTTGATACTACCCTACTTTCAATATGGGTAAATAACTTCAATAAATGCCATTTCACTTAATACCCACCTATTAAACGTCTTAGAAATCTATGATCAGTGGTGAGACCTGACATGTAATGACAGCACTGATATTAAGTCAGGTTTTCCATTCAATAGCCTCCATTATTCCTCCCACACAGAATCTCACAGTGACTCCTCACACACCTCTCATGCTCAAGGTTTTTGTTTAAATTACTGTAGCCTACAGCTCATTCTGCTCAAGCACACACACGCTTCTGCACGAAAACACCACCTATCAATCACACTGCTTTACAATTCACTCTTAAAGTAAGATTATACACTAAAATATTATTTTATTGTGATTATATGCATAGTACAAAGTATAACTGGTTAGTCATTTAAATAAACCGATATAATGAAAACACTTTAGGTAGTAAGTTTCCATTTGTTCACATTAGTTACTAACCATGAAAAATACTTCTGAAGAAATGTATTAAACTCAGTTAATGTTTATTTCAACATTTACTAATACATTATTCAAATCAAAAGTTGTATATTCTTAAATTATTTAAAGAACCTGAGATAACATGAACTAAAATTAATGAGATTAATAAGTACTGTATCAAATGTATTGCTCATTAAGGTTAATGAATTAACTAATGCCAACTAATAAGTGTTACCATTATAATTACATGGATGAAATTCATTCCAGGTGATGTGGAGTTGCAAAGTTGCAGCAAGAAATATAGTTAAAATTGTATTGTATAAAAATATATAATGTAGAGAAAATACAAAAACAGACTACACAGTGTCTAAATAAAACAACTGCTAATATATAAATCTTATAGTGTATATTATTCATGTATGTTTCCTACTCAGTATACTTTCATACACAACGTAATTTTAATACATTTTTTGCCTTAGAGAGACTTTAATAATCTGTGATGTTGCAAGTTGACTTAAAGATTTTGCAAAATAATGTTATTTCCAATTGTTAATTTAAATGAAGAACGGGCTTTGAAAAAACAAACAAGCAACATTATAGAGTACAAATGAGATATGACCTAAATCAGAGTCTGCTATGAATTTATTTGAGCAGAGTGAATGCTATTCACCATTATTAGTTCATAATAAACAACTATTTAATATGAAACAACATCAGCGACACTAAATAAATCCATTATTGATTCTATACTAAACACATTGTCATTCTTTAGATACAGAACCAGTCTGATTCAGTCAGAATGTGTTCTGACAAGTTAGGCTAATTAAACAAATAAGTAGCGTGGGAAACTAAAACTTGCTCTATCACAGTGTTTTCAACCAGTGCATGTCTAGATGCTAACAACTAGCCCTATGAAATTAAATCAGTTATATCTATATTGCAGTTTGGCCTACTTAAATAGTGGTTATAGAGGCCACAGCATGCAATGTTATCAAGCACAAAGGGAAATACAGAAACCACTGGATTGTTCCTATGACATAGAAAATGCTGTTATTTCAAAAGCTTTAAGTTCTCATGGCACATTGACCAAGTTTCTATGTAAACAGATCAGTCCAATGGCAACGTCATGTGTGACCAAGGTGGAGCTGACAGTCTCCTGTGAAAACCTGCTGGACATGGATGTGGGGTCCAAATCTGACCCGCTGTGTGTCCTGCTCATGAACACATCAGGAAACCAGTGGTTTGAGGTCAGGTCACTTGTTCGTTGTGCAAATAGTTCAGATATCTATGTGAATGCCTATGCATATTTGGGAATCTGAATGTTTTGTTTCATAGGTCGATCGCACTGAGAGGGTTAAGAACTGCTTAAGCCCAAAATTTGCCAAGAAGTTTGTTGTCGATTACTACTTTGAGGTTGTTCAGAAACTCAGATTCGGCCTTTACGATATTGACAATAAAACCGTCGATTTGAGCGATGACGACTTCCTGGGCGAGTTCGAGTGCTCGTTGGGTCAGGTAAGACAACCAAAGATCCTAAACATCCATGTTTTGAAGTCATTTTTCCTCCGTGACATTGTCTGATGTGTTTTTTTTATTTTTTATTATTATTTTTACACAGATTGTTTCCAGTAGTAAACTGACGAGACCTTTGGTGCTGAAGAACAAGAAACCTGCAGGAAAGGGAACGATTACGGTGAATGTTCATGATATTTCATTATATTTACTCTAGATGTGGTTGCCAGAGAATAATATTTTTCCATAAGGTTGTTGTGACATAAAGAACATCAGCTTATTGTGGATATAATTGATGGTAGACTGTTTTAATATGTAATACAGATTTGTAATTTTTTTTAAAGTCAATTTTCTCACCAAGGCTGCATTTATTTGGTCAAAAAATACAGTAAAATCAGTAATATTAAGAAATATTATTACAATTTAAAATAACTGCTTTATTTTAAAATAAATTTTAAAGTGTAATTTATTCCTGTGATGCAAAGCTGAATTTTCAGCATCATTATTCCAGTCCTTAGTGACACGCGATCTTTCAGAAATCATTCTAATATGCTGATTTGCTGCTCAAGAAACATTTGTTGTCATGATCAATGTTCAAACATTTTTGCGCTAGTTAATATTTTTGTTAAAACTGATTTCTTTGATGACTAGATTAAAAAACAACATTTATTTGAAATATAAATATTTAAAAACCCCTACTGTCCCTTTTGATCAATTTAATACGTCCTTACTCAATAAAACAGTTACAACATATACAGCAAATATTTGTACATTTATATTCACTTCAGATCAGTGCAGAGGAAATCAAGGACAACAGAGTTGTGAATTTTGAGATGGAGGCCAGAAAACTGGACAATAAGGTAAGACATGAGATGTGAATTTGTGAATTTCCTTTCATTTTAAACTGTAAAATGCATTCAGTGTCTAAATGTGGGTTTACTTGCAGGATTTCTTTGGAAAATCAGACCCCTACCTGGAATTTTACAGGCAGACGGAAACAGGCTGGCAGCTTGCTCACAGAACTGAGGTGCATTGTGTGTTGTGTGTTTGTTTAGATGTGGAGTATTAATTCTCTGAATGGTTGTTGTTAATGTTTATTGTGAATGTTAATGGTTATCTTTCATACCAGGTGGTGAAGAATAATTTGAATCCTTGCTGGAGGCCTTTTAAAATCCCTCTACGGTCTCTCTGTGCTGGAGACATGGAGAAACCAATCAAGGTAGAGTCTCTGTTTACTGGTTGTTATAAAAGTTATTTAAGTTATTTAACATTAAAAAGCTCTCTGTTGCTAACACAAGTGTCATATAAAAGGCTGGCCTCCTGGATTAACAATCTGTAATTGTTCTGCCTTGACTGTAGAGGCTTTAAAACTCTGGCTTTGCTTTGGCTTGTCAGTCAGAGGCTGTTTGGTGGCTTACAATCAGTGTTCATGACTTTGTGATTTTTCCTGCAAAAGCATCTTAAAGGGAAACTGACTGTCGGGAAAAGAGCAGGTATTTTTCATCAGAACGGCTGTTTCATTTATAAATGTGTGTGTCACTGAATAGCTGCTGGTTTGCCCTTCATAGATCGGTGTAGAGCTATTCTGTTGTTTCCTGAATGAGGTCATTTCAACCCTTTTCATGTGTTGAAGTCTTTAGCTAGTTGGGTCATTCTCAGGAAACAGTGGCGTTTGTATCTGTGAATTTTAAAACCTTACAATTTCATTTGAAAGGTCAAATCTGAACTTTAAAGGAACCATAACCAAATAGTTACAAATTGTTATGAAAATAAAGAATGAAAGGTGAAATAATAAGGCTAAAGGGGAAATAATGGTGTTGAACACAAATTGGGGGGACTTTCTGTCCGACCCCATTATTTTGGATAAAGCATTGTGGGGAAAAAAGCATGTATATAAGCAGTAAAAGCATGATGTAGGTAGAATTCAAATATTTCATTGAAATGTAATAATGATGAAAGTGGCATGCAAATGTGCTAATATTACTATGAAAACAAAATTAATTTAACTTTAAAAATAAATGTATAACATAAACATATAAATTATGTTATTAAAATAATAATTAAAAATAAATTGTAATTTTTAAATTGAATATAATTCATTGTAATTAAATAAATGCTTTTTTTTTACTTATAAAATTATATATTTCTATTTATTTTGTATGACATATTAAACAGAGTTACTGTAAGTCAAATAAATAACTACGTTAAGAATACTGTTAATTACTGTATTTCAGTAATATGCCATGGAGTACAAATGAAAATTTTAATTGTATATGATTTATTGTACTTATTAAAATGTTTTTATTTCTTTTGCAATACATATTAACCAGAGTTGCTGTAAATCAAATAATATAACTTTTCAGAATACTGTTAGTACTGTATTGCAGTAGGAAGTCATGGAGTACAAATGAAAATGTGAAGTTTTATATAATTAATTGTAATTTTTAAATGTTTGAGATGTTTTTATTTTCTTCTGCATTACACATAAAACGGAGTTACTGTAAAGAAAATATAACAGAATACTGTTAATTACTGTATTTCAAATAATGCTGTTTTCTCAGAAAGATTACATTCCTAGTGAAGGATTCAGTGGACACACTGCTTCTAGAATATTCTTTCACAACAGGCTTCTTCATATATCTAACCTTATGAAATGTGGGCAGTGGAAAGTGGCAGGGCGTCCAACATCTTTCATCTATTCATTCATTTAGAGATATCCTGTTTGGTGTGCTGTTCTGGTGGTGTCTTACTAATTTTTGAATGAAGAGACCAGTAGACCTGTGCTATGGTTCTTCATTTGATGGACGTTTTGCATGACCTCTCTAAATTCCCCTCTGTTTTACCCTCCAATCTCATTCACTCCAGATCAGATCATTTCATGCTGTATTTTCAATCCTCTTTAGGTTGAATGTTACGATTATGACAGCGATGGATCTCATGATTTGATAGGAATTTTTGAGACCAATATGAAGCGTCTGCAGGAGGCGTCCCGGAGCTCCCCGGTGAGATGATCCTCAAAGCACTTTTGATTTCATTACCTGATTAATGTGTGAATGTTTCGGAACTAAGGAAGCTGATTTGTGTCCTACAGGCTGAGTTTGAGTGCATAAACAGCAAAAAGAAACAGAAGAAGAAAAATTATAAGAACTCTGGAGTCGTGAGTGTGAAAGTTTGTCAGGTACTGTGTCACATAAACACACTTTATTCTCAACATTCAATATTAAACCCACTGCAAACATTTCTAGACATGATTGTGTTTGCTGTCTCAGATTACCAGGGAATACACCTTTCTGGACTACATCATGGGAGGCTGCCAGATAAATTTCACTGTAAGTCATTAACTATTTATTTATTTTTTCACATAAAATATATATATATTTTGCATTAGCCTACTATAAGGTTACAATTAACAACAGAGCCAAAACTTATGTTCAGTTACTATTTATTTTTAACTATAGTAACCAACATTCAAATTAAAAATTTGTAGCCTATGCAAACATGTAAATTGCACATAATACCGTTTTTTTTAAATTAACTTCTAAATGATATAATTACTATTTTTTGTTGAATTATAATAATTTACACAGTGGCTGTCATAACTTATTTCATAAAAGGTTTATTTAAACACATTAAATAATTAAGACATCACTAACAGGTAACAAGTCAAATATAATTAAGTATATATAGTCTAATATTTCTCAAAATGCTCTTCTCTAGACTTAATTTCTCTATTTGTTTGTTTATCATAATAATATTGCATGTGTTATGTATCTATAAAATAAATAAATTTGCTTCATGTTGAAGCAATATTTTAAATTAAATATAAAAACTATTCTAAATTTTATAATATAAATAAAAAACTACTCTTTTATAAAAGAAATCATTCTAAATAATAAATACAATACACAATTATTTACAATATAAGTAATAATTGTTTTATTTATTTATTATCTTTTATTTATTTGTTTACTTTAGTATAGATAAAAATACATATTTGTGTAGAATTATATTTGCCTATAAAGCATATTATGTCTACATAAATTCCATATATTGTAGTAATATTTTATAATATATATTTCAAAAGCTATATAAGTGTATTATTATAAAAACAACAATAATAGCCAATAATAAATAATTTTTTAAATATTTAAAATTATTTGTATATTATTATTTAGGATTATATTTGCATATATTATGAATTCAATTAATTTATATTGAACGATATTTTATAATATATATTATAAAAATTATATGAATGTATTATTATAAAAACAACAATAATAATACTAAATACATTTTTAGATTTTAATGTAAATTATATATTTATTTATTATTTTAGTTATGATATATAAAAAGACAGATATACTTACATATAATTATACTGCATATTTCTCTATGAATTATATTCCTTCATGTTGAAGCATGGTTACTCATGTCATACTCGTGCTTCACATCTTTCTTCCAGGTGGGCATAGATTTCACAGGGTCAAATGGTGACCCCAGGTCACCTGATTCTTTGCATTTCATCAGTCCTCAAGGTGTGAATGAATATCTCTCAGCAATCTGGTCAGTTGGCCTCGTGGTCCAGGACTATGACAGGTACAATGACACCAGCAATATATTTATTCATCATACATAAAAAAAAAAACCCATAGGTCTAATTCTTTCTTTCATATCCTCTAGTGACAAAATGTTTCCTGCGTTTGGATTTGGCGCCCAGATTCCGCCTTCATGGCAGGTAAATGAAATGACATCTGCTGTTGTTACTGTGACAAACTCACAGAAGCCTCAGTTTACTATTGTTGTTTTTTCCAGGTGTCTCATGAGTTTCCTCTCAACTTCAATCCCGCAAATCCATTCTGTGCTGGTATGTTACAATATCAGTCTTCAACCCCCTTCACTTGACAGGAAATTATGTGTATAAACAGGAAGTTGTATTTCTCTTCCCATAGGTGTGGAGGGTGTGGTGGAGGCCTACAGGATGTGCCTTCCTCAGGTTAAACTTTATGGGCCTACGAACTTCGCACCCATTATTAACCACATGGCTCGTTTCGCACAGCAGGCTTTACAGCAGAACACTGCTTCGGTGAGATTCAACCCAAACTCAAATATTTTATGTACTGACACTTTGTCTTTCTGACTCCGCCCCCTATCTGTTTCAGCAATACTTTGTCCTGCTGATCATCACAGATGGAGTGATCACTGATATGGACCAGACACGTGGAGCAATAGTCGCCGCCTCCCGCTTGCCCATGTCAATCATCATTGTGGGCGTAGGCAAAGCCGACTTCACAGATATGGAGATTCTGGACGGAGATGACGGGCGCCTGAAGTCTATCACGGGAGAACCGGCCGTACGCGACATTGTGCAGTTTGTGCCCTTCAGAAAGTTCCAGAATGTGAGTAAAAAACCAGTCCGAGGGGTTTAGTACACAGCTAATTTGGGCTTGCTCATGCTTTGGCTTTTTCCTTTTTGAGGCCTTTCTCTTGCAGCTCTAGGTGCTTTCTAAAATCTTCTAAAATATGAAATATATTTATTTATAATATAAATTATATGAATATAAACATGTAAATATTTTCAAAATATATACTGTATGTGTGTGTATTTATATATACATAATAAATATACAAAATACACACATATATTATGCAAACAAAAACCTTTATTTTGGATGTGATTTAATCGTTTGACAGCACTAGTTTATAGTTCAAATCCTCTTAACAATTAGGTTCCTTAACAGTTCGTTTAACGATTCTTTTAGTTCTTTTGAGGAAGGAATGTTTATATTTCTTTATATATATACCGGTATATAATAACTATAACTTTTGGAAAGTTTCTGGGAGTTTACCAGAAATCTTCCACAACATAGCAACCATTCTTGCAGAAAGTATCACGGCCTGAATGAATGAAATTGTGTTTTTTTTAAGGGTAGCATAGATATAATTGTGTATTACACAACACAATCAAACAAAAGATGAGGTAACAAATTTCATTAAGATGTGAAAAATTTCATTCATTCATTAGATGTGAACAAGCAATCAGTACCCACTAATTTCTGTCTCACGAATAAATATATATAGTGATTGAAAAGTGATTGATTCACTAAGAATCTGCTCATGGGAGTCATTTATTTAGATTACACTGGTCACGCTTTATGTTTTTGAATCACTTAAAAATAACCAGCTAATAAGAGACATTTGTTTGGGAATCAGAGTCCACTTGTTGCTCTGATGATTCGGTAGCGGTGTTAACTGTGTTCAATACGCATCTGCAAGTAAAGGACGTACGTTTATGTGAACTCTAACATAGTTATCACACTCAGTGTGAATGAGCCTTAATGAACATGCGAAAACTCTTAACAAACCAAAAGTTATTTATTGATTTTTTTTTTTTTTTTTTTATGGGACAAGTTCCCAACCCTTTTCATTATTGTTTATGCCAGTAGACACTGAGCAGAGCCGAAAACAACTCAAACTTATATTTATAATGTTTTAATCCCATATATCTACCACGTTATGGCTTGTAGCGTCTCACCTGTGCCTTTGTGTCCATCTCATTTCAGGCGCCCAGGGAAATGCTTGCCCAATGTGTACTGGCAGAATTACCACAACAAGTCACATCCTACTTCAGATATATAAACCTGGCACCTCCACACGAGCCAAAACAATCATAGACATGAACATGTAGGGCTCTCTTCTTTATCTGCACCTGGCCCTCTGTCATGCACCTGTCTGAATGATTTAATGCACATTACTGCTTCACAAATCATTCAGCTGTCACTGCAGTCATATTCATGTTTTATTGGAACTAGCCATCGTTTTTGCAGGATTAGTAGTCGTGGATGCCATATTTGCTATAAAACGGCATCACAAACTGAGGGAAAGGAAGATGTTGAATGGTGATGAAACTCAAAACAGGAGCTTTTCCTATAGCATGATGAATTTATGCTGCATTCATGTCATATCTGAATTATGAAACTGAAGTCCTTGGACTCTAAAAGTATTAGTTTCTGTGGCAACGCTCATAATAGGAAAAATGAATCCATGTCTGTTTAGTCAGTGGCTAGCTAGCTTTTATTTATACAATATTAAACCATATTTTGGTTTTGGTTCATTGGTTTAATAGTGTTATTACTTCGAGTTATTGATTTGAATTAATCCCTAACCAGCGTTGTTATTTTTGACTTTAACTAAAAATAAAACTATTAAAAATTGTTAATTGAAATTAGGCTGAAATAGAAATAAATTAAATTGAAATAAAAATACAAAAAATTATAAGAGTGCATAAAGAAATACTAAAAATAAAAGCTAATTCAAAATATGAATAAATATGATATAAATATAATACTATATAAACAATAAAATTGCTAATGTCCCAAACCATAACTTATTATACATATTTTTTTTGCTATGATACATAGTATCATTATTACTATTATAAATTATTTTATAATTATATGAATATAATATATTATTATATAATGTAGATATAAATTATATAATCTATATTATTACAAATTATATTATCTAAAAATTATAGATGACATAACTGCTAAAACTGTCATTTGTCACCGTGATCCCAAATGTTCATAATATTGTAATAGTATAATATTAGCTAATCGATAGCTGACATGATATGACATGATCGCAGTGTACTGTTTATGTTGTCTTGTAACTAACACTACGATGCTTAACCCCTCTCACCATCTCCGACCTTCTTCTGCTGCTCAAAGTCAGAAACATGATGACTAACCTGTTCCCTCTCTCTGTAGGCTCCTAAAGAGGAGCTGGCTAAGTGTGTTCTGGCGGAGGTTCCTGCTCAGGTCGTCACCTTCTTTAACATGATGAAGCTCCTTCCTCCGAAGTCAAACGCTCCAGTGGATGCTCCGAATGGACCGACACAGAACTGAAGGACCTGTTAACTTCCTTCATACCGCATACAACTCCACAACTGGACATCATCAACCTGCTAATCTAACGTTAGGCCTTCTTAAAGAGATATACCACTAGATACATGTGGTTTGTGCTGGTTTAAATTTCAGTTATTCATTTGGTTACTTTTTAAAAATCATTATATATTTATTAACGTTTTCTTCTGCCAAATGATCTTGCAATGGTCTATTATAGAGCATCCTACTCTTAAATGATCAGTTATTGAAAAATAAATTAGGGTGGGAATTCAAGATTAAAGTTAACCTTGTTAGTGTTGTAGATGAGATGACCGAATGGTATTTTTTTTTTTATCTCCAGTGTCATTCCCACTAACTCCTTACAAAATTGTTTACAGTCAGCGCTATTTCATTCATTTTTCATGTCATTATCATTCTTGCCATCTTATATTTTTATGTCTATATATGTTTTTTTTAAATGAGTGCCTCACAAAGCCATTTCTTCATATATCTAATGCATTATTTCAAATTGATCACATTAATGTGCCTGATAATGTGCAGTTCCTATCCACCTTATTGTTTAACGCGGAAGTAAGCCTATGGGTGAGACTTCCGGTTAATTAGCCGCTTTAGGGAAATAACGAGAAAAATAACAAAGTGCAGTAAATGGAACCAGTGTGTTCATAATTAAGATAATACATTATAATAAGGTAAGACACACCAATTTACATTATCAAGCAGCAAAACGAGCTAAAAATAGCTGGACGCAGATGGCACCGGAAGCCAGTCCCATAAAAATTACAAATGGCTGCGCCCTCTCTTACGGCAAGAATAAGGTGGATAAAAATTTTTGCATATATGTTTGATTTAATTCTATGGAAATCATGTGGCAGCTTTTTACATTGCCAAGTTTTATTTCTGATCATAATGCACATAAAGCTAAAGCAGGCATCCTCAAATCTGGCCCACTCCTGCAGAGTTTAGCTCTAACCCTAATCAAACACACCTGAGCATGCTCAGAGTCTTCAAGATCATTAGAAAATCACAGGTAGGTGAGTTTGATCAGGGTTGGAGCTAAACTCTGCAGCAGATTGGCCCTCCAGAGAAAGATTTGAGGAACCCTGAGCTAAAAGCACAGAGGAATGGTGCTCAGATCTCAGTCTGTACAGATGTAAGCCATTGATACTGACGTCTGGATGGGTCAGTCAGTCATCCTGTTATGTGCCTGAATGCACTATGCATAAATGCAGTAGTAATAATAATAATATGCAAAGGTAATCAGCTTTTTGCATCAGTATTAACTGTTTAAGATGCAAATTAAGTTTAGTTTGTTTTACATTTAATCAAAATGTCTGTAACAGCATGTCGTGCTTAATTAGTGCTGGGAGGAATATATTAAATCATCTTAAATGTAACTTAAATTGAACTATTTTTGTTTTATCAGATGTACACTATCATTATAATGTAATGTGTCAGCTCAGCAGTTGTTGATATGTCTTGCATCTGTGTGCCTGTAGCATGCCTTGTTTCACATACATTAAATAAAATGCCAAAAAGTGGATTGTTTATTTTTTTGCAGTATTATTAAGATGCAATAAATAAAGATGACAATGAAATTGTACGTATTAAACATTTTATTTTTATTTTATGAAAAACATTGACCTATTTACAGTATGCAAAGGCCAGGAAACCCATCCTCCATGACACTGCCTAAAGTGCTGAACAGATTGGGTAATAAGTTCAAAATTATAGTTTGAAAAGAAACTTTCACTAAACCAACTACAAATCAGAAACATACAGTCAGTATTTACAGTTTTAATCACATTTCTGTAGCTCTGAATGGATGGATGGTAAAATGGACAGATGGATGACGAAATGGGTGGATGGATTAATAGATGTTTTAGAGATAGTCGTAAGTGTCATGGATGGATGGAATTTTCAATTCTTGTTTTCTGCTGCTTGAGCCTGCAGGAAAGAGAAGTGTTAATGTTATTTCAGATCTCTCAACTATTTGTATGCAAACGTTTAATCTTTATTACATATTTGTGTTTGCACCATTATTCCACTCATCCGATCATCACACACACCCTGAGTTTCTCCAGTAATCCTCCTTTCCCAAAGCCTCCAAAAGCACGTAACATTTTCGGAGTGGGTGGTTTTTGTCCAAACATTGCCAATCCCTTCTTCTTTTCTCCTTCATCTTTGACAGGAGCAGCTTTGCCTTTGGCCTTCATCAGTTTCCTGCGCAGAGAATGAATCATCCTTTATTGTAGCTACTGCATTTATCTATTAAATCTGTTCTTGAAGAAACAGTGCATGTTGCATGACCGTGACCCTTTGACTCACCGTCCCTTCCTGGCCAGCACTTTCTGAGACTCGGGGTAATGGACCAGGATGTCATTGAGATCTTTCTTATCCAGTACAAAAAGGTTGGCGAATCCGTGAGCAGCAACGTTTGCTGTTCTTCTATTGCCTCCATCTTTTGCTGACTGTAAGAGACTGAAGATAAATGCATTTTTTGTTTTAGAAACTTTTTTTTTTTTTTTTTTTAGACATCGTTTTATCATTGTACTAAAGTTTAGTCAGTATTTTTTTTATTTTTATTAATACTTTTATTCAGTAAGGATGCATTAAATCAATCAGAAGTGACAGTAAAGACATCCATACAAAAGATTCAGCTTTGTCATTACAGGAATAAATTAAATTTAAAAATATAAAATTGTAATAATATTTCACAATATTACAATTTTTAAATCAAATAAATGCAGCTTCTGTTTGATTCTTCTTTTACAATTTTAAAGACCCTAAACTTTAGAACAGTAGTGTATATAGTACCTGATCTCTCCAAACACACAGCCTGCTTTCAGAGTCACGAACACAATCGTATTGTCCGGTCCACCGATGACCTGCACCGCTCCGGCTTTAATAATATACATTTCTCTCCCAATGTCACCCTGCATAAAGCAATGGAAGACATTTGCCCATGATAACTGTCTGAATTACTACATTCAATCAACATATCAGATACATGGATGATTCTATTCGATGTTCTCACCTTCTTACACACAAAGTCTCCTGGTAAGTACACAATGGATTTCAGACGTAGTAACATGTCCACAAGCATCTGGTTGTCACAGCCCTAGAAAAATATGTTTGAAATAGCAAAAACATGAAATGAAAATAAATTTCTAAGTGAACCAGAATCGAAGAGATAGTTGCCACCAGTAGGGGGCAGTAGAGTTTTTTTCTTTCACATGTTTTATTATTATTATAGAGTGCAGCAGGGATGATGATTTTTGAGGACAAAACTTGGAAATGAGCATCTTTGCACTTCTGGTTCCACTGTCCAAGTCATTGGTTTTTTTTGGAACGACTTTTTAGTTAACTTTCTGGTATGTGACCCTGGACCACAAAACCAGTCATAAGGGTCAATTTTTTGAAATTGAGATTTAGACGTCATCTGAAAGCTGAATAAATAAGCTTTCCATTGATTAGGCTAGGATAATATTTGGCTGAGATACAAAAAAAAAAAAAAAAAAAAAAAATCAAAACATTGAGAAAATCACTTTAAAGTTGTCCAAATGAAGTCCTTAGCAATGCATATTACTAATCAAAATTTGAGTTGAGATATATTTATGGTAGGAAATTTACAAAATATCTTCATGGAACATGATCTTTACTTAATATCCCAATGATTTTTGTCATAAAAGAAAAATAAATCATTTTGACCCAAAAAATGTATTGTTGGCTATTGCTACAAATATACCCCAGCGACTTAAGACTGGTTTTGTGCTCCAGGTTAAGCTTTTATTTATCTTGAAAGAGACAGTTGTTAACAAGCAGATTTCATCAGATTATCGGTGACATTAAACGTCATCACACCACGGTAAACTCATCTACTCATTATTTACATTCACAGCTTAACTGTGTTTAGCTCTTGCAAACTATTCTAACTCAAACTTTCAGGGAAAACGTTTTAACTAAAGACTGAGAAGAGTTGTCAGAACAGAAGCTTAATGCAACTGTCATGTGAATGTCATGTAGTTTGATTATAATCTACGCTTAGCTTTTTACTTCTGAACATTGTATTTAGGCTTCAATATTCATGTTGTGTTAATTTGTGAATGTTATCATGACGAACAAAATGTGTAAGAATCATAAACTTTTGTTAGTTACAGAGCTTATTTTCTGTAATAATCCAGAAGCCAATGGGAAAATCTTGCTGGGTTGAAGCATCAAAGCAATTAAAGAGTAAAACTGCTTTAATTTTTTTTCCACAACTAATTCATCTTTACCAATCCCTCGTTAATTACTCTACGGCGGCTAATGAACCGGAAGTCTCGCACATTCACAGAAAACGGCTTACTTCCACGTTGAAAAATAAGGTGGATAGAACCTCAATGTTAGGTCGTTATGTCATTATTTTACTGACAATATTCAGCTTTACCTTGAAAAGGTCGATCTTCTGGAAGGTAGCGAGGTTGATGTCAACAGCTATGGCTGTTCTCATCACCAGAGGCATCTTTTCTAATAACTCCGATTCATCTTTGAAAAAAAAAGAAAAGAGATTTTTGCATCTGATCCATAGAAATTAGCATCAGTTTAGATTTATGGTAACTGTATGAACTATCAGTCCAAAACTAGATGTATTAATTGAGCACTTCTATTAGAAATTAAAGCTCTTACCCAGCATGCCCTGGGAGTCCCAGGTGTAGTTGTACCAGGTGCGTACTCTGTTCTGCACCAGTTTTGGGATGGTGTATGTGTTCATATACGCCACACAGCAGTCCATAGAGGCGCGGAAGTAGGTCTGACCCGCCGTAGCTGCTCCAATAACATCTCTCATCTGGGTTTAAACAGAGTTTGATGGTGTGAAGTTATTATTCTGAGACATGTGTTATACATTAGTGCTGTCAAACAATTAATCGCGATTAAATGGCATCCAAAATTAAAGTTTTTGTTTACATAATATATGCATGTGTGTACGTTGTATATTTATTATGTATATATAAATACACACACACACACATGCATGTATATATTTTGAAAATAATAATAAATATACACAGTACACACATATATTATGTAAACAAAAACTTTTATTTTGGATGTGATTAATCGTGATTTGATAGCACTATTATACGTATTCATTTATTTACTTGTCCAATCAAGCTAGAGAAGACAAAGACTCCTGTGAAGAAGTTGACCAGCTGGAAGACAATCTCAAAGAGCGTACTGGGCTCGGGGAGACCTCCGATAGTGATCAGCGTACGGGTGGCAAAATAATAACAGCGGAGATACCTTGGGAAAGAAAAATGACAAAATTGTCAGTACAATATTTATTTATAGATTTTTTATTTTTAATGTTTTTTTTGTTTTTTTTTCAAGTGTAAATTATAAAAATAAAAACAAATGATAAATAATTTAATTTATTAATAGCTACTATTTATGAAAAATTTGAAATACTGGCAAAGGGAAAAAAATAAAAAAAAGAGAGTTCATACGCATTTCCTTTTCCATCATATGTCCATTTAGTGCTGCCCAGCCCCTCGTATTCTGATGCAACATAGTAAAGGCAGGAGTTTAAATGGAGACAGAAGAGCAGATATCCAGTAGTGCGGCCAACTCTGAAAAAAGCCCAGCATGACTATTTTTAGTATTGCTCATACATGCAGATATGGATTTAAACCCACTCCTAATCCTTGCCATTTGCTCATCATGATACCTCAAACTGTCCAGCTTGTTGAGGAGAGGTATGCTATGACTTTACTAAGTTGTTAGACTTATAATTTTCACCTGGTGGGTGATAACACAGGCAAAAAAAAAAAAAATCCCATATTCATATTGAAGGAGGGACTTAAACCACATCCAAAGACCAAAATATCAGAGTATTGAGATGGGTCAGTAAGCAACCACCTAGAAACATACTAAGCCACTCATAATAGTAGATTAGCATATAGAAATCACAGATACCTCCATATATACGCCTTAGCCATGACGCTTTCCAGACGATCGCTGAACTCAAAAAATGATTGATACTAAAAAGAAAGAAAGAATATACACATTAAACAGAGCTCATTTTCCCACACAGTGGATAGCAAATACCAGCTGTACAAAACAGTTGTGTTGTTATAATTAACTAAAACTATTAAAAATAATTTTCATTAATTGAAAAAGCTAAAACATATTAGAAAAAATCTAAATTAGACATGTTGCCTTAGCAACTAACTGAAAAAAAAGAAAAAAAGTTTGGGATGAAAATTAATAAAACTAAAACTGAAATAAAATAAAGCCAAATATATATATATATATATATATATAAAATAAATAGAAAATAATAGCATATTTTATATACGTAATACTAAAATAACACTTGTAAAAAAAAAAAAAAAAAAAAAAAAATCAGAATGAAAGAAAACTGTTTTGGCTGGATTAGTTGAGTAACTGACCCGTATAAACCTGTTCATCCTAAAGATCGATGTGAACCCAAAGTGTAAGCACAGCAAATCAAATGGTATGATGCTTATCAGATCTGTCTGTTGAGAGAAAATATCGAGATAAAATAAAGTACATATATTAAATATATTTACAAACTATATACAGTTGTGCTCATAAGTTTACATACCCCTTGCAGAATGTTCAAAATGCTAATAATTGAAACAAAAATTTTTTTATTTAGTACTGTCCTGAATAAGCTATTTCACATAACAGATGAGTCTCCTGTTGGTCCTGAGCAGTTCCTCCAACTCCTTGCACATTCTTTGGTTTTCCAGAATCTTCTGCATATTTGAAAACTTTCCAAAAGTGACCGTATGATTTTGAGATCCATATTTTCACATTGAGTACAACTGAGGGACTCGTGCACAACTATTACAAAAGGTGAAAACATTTACTGATGCTCAAGAAGTCAACACAATGCATTAAGAGCCGGATGTGTAAATTCTTCTCATTTTGTTTAACGATCATATTTTTTCATTTAGTACCGGACTTCAGAAGCTACATAAATACTTACATGTTTCCCAGAAGACAAAATAAGTACAATTTACCCTGATCATCCAATTCAAAAAGTTTGCACCCCCCGGCTCTTAATGCATTGTGTTGCCTTTTTGAGCATCAGTAAATGTTTTCACCTTTTGTAATAGTTATGCATGAGTCCCTCAGTTGTCCTCAGTGTGAAAATATGGATTTCAAAATCATATGGTCACTTTTGGAAAGGGTTCAAATATGCAGAAGATGCTGGAAAACCAAAGAATGTGCAAGGAGCTGGAGGATTTTTCTGAAGAACAGCAGACAGTTGAACTGCTCAGGACCAACAGGAGACTCATGAACAACTATCACAAAATATAAAAACAGTCGTGGATCATCCAGGAAATGACACATAGTATTAAGATTCAAGGGTATGTAAACTTTTGAATGGGGTCATGTTTATAAATTCAGTTATTATTTTGTCTTGTGGAGTATATGTAAACATCTGTTATGTGAAATAGCTTATTCAGGAGAGTACTAAATAAAAAATTAACATGCAATGTTTATGATCCCTCTTATTTTGTTTCAATTATTAACATTTTGCACATTCTGAAAGGGGTATGTAAACTTATGAGCACAACTGTATATATAGATTGTACTCACCTGAAATCTGGCAGATTCTCTGTACCTCTGTTTTGCCATTATTCTGTCTTTCTGAGGAAACAAATTTGTAGGTTTTTGAGTGGACGTCCTACTGTCATAACTGCAAAAGTGTAAGTGTCCATACCAAGATTCACTTACTATGATGTCTCCTGCTTTCACAAACTGTAAGCGCGGCTGAAACATGGTGATATCTATAATGTTCACAAGGTCTGCCAAGATATCAAAAAAGATCCAGAAGGGGATGGTCACAGGCGTGTGGTACGGGAAACACAAACGTGCCGTGGCCAGCCAAACATTGTAGTTAAAAGCGATTGTGACGACACTCAGCCATTTAATATACCGCCGATCTGGAAAGAAGAACAAACATGTTTAGACCAATGTTTTATACTTCAAGAGGCATCTTCAGTTCTCATAGTGTCCTACCTGTGAAAGGGTCAATGGTTGTCCCCAAATATGTATCCATCATGTCTTCGAAAGGTTTGAGAAGTGTGTCTATGCATGTGCATTTGATTTTTGGGCAGATGGCTTCAGCCGCCTCCTTATCGGCCTTCTCCTTCTCGGCTTTCAGCTTTTCCTCTTTCTCTTGCTTTTCTTTCTCCTCTTTTTCTTTCTTCGCCGCCGCTTTCTTAGCATCCTCCTCTTTTTTCTTCTGCTCGGCCTCTTCTCGTTTTATTCTCTCTGCTTCCTGCTTTCTGATCCAGTCTTCCTTTCGGTAAACCGGTGCTGGATATCAACAAGTAGACTAAAGTTTAGAAGAGTACAAACAGATAAACGTATTCCCTGCTGGAAAATCCAGGTGGGAGCTAGTTTTTCATGTTTTTTGCTGGATAAAATTGGTAATTTATAGTCATTAAATGGTCCAAGCTGATGTAGATGGTTGATAAGAAGAACTAGCCACTGGTTTTGATCTGGTAGACAACAAACCAGCTATATTTCCTAAAAACCACCTTGACCACCTTAAACTAGAATGACCTGGTTCTTTTAGCAGGGTAAATGAGTCAAACCGTTAAAAACGTTAAGATTAGTCCTTGAGGAGCAAAAAATGAGAAACACCTCCTAGATTACAGTATTGATATATCTTGTCCATTAAACAACAGGATTCAGAGAGACTTTGGATGTGTTTGTAGTACTCACTGACGGGTGGGCTGTGCTCTGGGGACGAGGAGTAGGGGTCTATGATTTTCTCCTTAAAAAGCTCTGTCCTCTCCCGTAGTTTCTTCGCGATGTCTCGCAGGTGCTCGTCACAGTATCTGTTGATGACGATGGGTGGAGTTGGTGGTGATGGTGCATCCTCACTACGTGAAAAAGACACATAGGAAAGTGGGCTTAATTATGTAAAAAAAAATCACTAGTAGTAGTAACCGTACTAGAAGTTGTAGTAGTAATGGTGGTGGTAGTAGATTTAGACTACAGAAGGTCCTGAGGAAGTTCTGTTTTCCTGTTCTAAACCTGAGGCAGAAATGAAAGTCAAAGTTTGATTAATCAAGAATATTCAAGTCAAGTGAAATTAATTTGCATAGCACTTTTCCCAGTACTCATCGTTTCAAAGCAACTGTTGATGTTTATAATATCTTCATATTTTCATGCCCCATAGTCCAAGCTTACAGGGAACATTCTCCAAACATTCTTCTCTCAAAGTTATGAACAAACATTCTTCCAATAACGTTAAGAGAATGTTTGTTCAGAGTTATCTGGTCTTTAATAATGTTCCCATGCATAAAAAATAAGTGTTATTTATACATCGTTCATGGAATGTTTTCTAAAACGTTTTAGTTGAATGTTCATCTAAATGTTACTACTTGTTCCAGAAGGTTCAGGGAACATTCAAAAGTAACATTCCCATAATGCTTACAAAATGGAATGTTCCTTTAACATGCCTGACCAAAAAGCGAAAGAAAGAAAGTTTTTAAAACATTTAAAAAAAAACTTTAACAGAAAGATTTGTTGCATAGTATAGCTTTATGTGACTATACTGTATGTACGCAGGTAAAGTGGGATGTAGGGTATAACGGGGCTAAAGGCCCATCTTAAGAAAAAATGTGCTATTCACTGCGCCTAAAATGTATAATTGTAGAAAAAAATAAAATAAAATACTTTGTATTGAACATTAAATGGAGCAACAGATTTTGAGTGAAAACAAATCATTCAAGTTGTTTATTTTGTTTAAAAAAATTTATAAATGTATAAGGTGTCAAGGGGGGCCTTTTACCCCACACACGGGGTAAAAGGCCCACCAGCATGGGGTAGAAGGCACACAGTATTGATACAAATACTTCAGCTAAAATAATGTTTTTTAAAATAATGTCTAAGTTAATACTTGTTCAAAACAATCACTTCAATCACAACAATCACACAAAACAGCAAAGTATATACTATTTTCTGGGTATTTAGAAAAATAAAATTAATTTTTGTTCAATAGGCTAAATATACTGTCATTAAAATATACAAAATATATTTTAAAATACAGAAACAAAATAATTTTAATAAATAAAGATTCTGAAAGTATTGAAGGAGATCCAATAATAATTGAATATATATTTACAGTAGTAACAAGTGAAATTTTATTATATGATGATTAATATCATGTTTTTAAATATGATGGTGACTTGAAGTGGCGCTGCGCAGAATGATCAGTGTATGACATCAAAGTACCGCGAGAGCGACAAGAGAGCAGATGGATCCTTGTGGTTTCGAATTGCTCTCGTGGTACTTTGATGTCATACACTGATCATTCTGCGCAGCGCTGCTTCAAGTTGAACACACCTTTTGTGTCCCTAAGCTGCACCCTCAAAGCAGTGAAATGAAAGCAGCTACTGAAATGAGCCGCACTGTGAAACAGCCAATCAGAGCAGAGCTCAACATTATTATTCATGACCCTTCCAAATAAGCCAATAACAGACCGTTTCATTCTAGGGAGAAATCCTTGGGTTGTAAATGGGCATGTAAAACTGTTTCTGTCAGGACCACTATCGTCAAAGATGACTGACAATTAGCATACAGTTTGGATTGGCGGTATGGTTCTGTTCTGGGCAAGAACTCCCTGCGCATCCATGCACCCTAGCATGGATAAGAGCAGGGAGAGCAGCAATAACTCCCCAGGGTAAACAGTACAGAAGCAACATAAAATTAATTGCAGATATCATTAAAGTTCAATAATTTAATGTAACATTTAGAAATGAGTTTGATTCAAGGAGAATCAGAAGGCTGAATCCTGACTGATAGAGGAGGAGTTGGGGATGGAGGAGGGTAATTAGCTATTGCCCTGAAAATAGCATGTTGCCCTGAACCAGATGATCTAAGGAGTATACTGCCAATACCTGAAAAGCTTAAGCAACATGTTCTCACTTACAACCAATAGCCTTAAGAACAAGCGTGCTCCCAATAACAACCAGATAGCTTAGGAACAAACATGCTCCCAATAAAACCCAGACAGCTTAGGAACAAGCGTGTTCCCAATAACAACCAGATAGCTTAGGAACAAGCATGCTCCCAATAACAACCAGATAGCTTAGGAACAAGCATGCTCCCAATAAAACCCAGACAGTTTAGGAACAAGCATGCTCCCAATAAAACCCAGACAGTTTAGGAACAAGCATGTTCCCAATAACAACCAGATAGCTTAGGAACAAGCGTGCTCCCAATAACAACCAGATAGCTTAGGAACAAGCATGCTCCCAGCAACCAGAAAGTAAGGCACATTGTCAGGATGATTGCATAGCTTAGCACGAGCACTTCACTGAAAACAACCAAATAAGTCTAAGCAATGCAGATAGCCTTAGCAAGCATGTTGCCATAATCCGAGAGCATTAACATTTAGAAAAAAATGTAGCTTTGCTTCCTGAAGACCTTCAGAGATGAATGGAGAACGAAACATAGCCAGCTGGGACGTGATCTCTTAATACTTCTTCATGTGGGGAATGAAGATCCCATCTGAACTTGTTCTTAGTCAGTCACATAACTCATGGAGTCCATATTAATGAAATAATGCGTGAAGCAATGCTACCTTCCGAATTGGGCATCAATACATGAAAAACTTGCACTTTCCTCACAGTCCCTTACTTACGGTTCGCCAAGAGCGATCTCTCCCGGGTTAATGCACATTACAACAGCTTGTGCGGGGCAGTGCCTATTATATCAAGTGAAATAATGAGAAACATTACCAGCTTTGCCCATTTGGCGGTAATACTGTTTTAGAATTTTTAGGGCTAGTCTTATTGGAGTTATTGCCGTTAATCCCTGAATGTGTGAGGAAAATCTAAAACAAACTTAACCCCGCTGAGAAAGCACGTGTTCAAGTTAACAACTTGAATGAATCGAGGTAAAATCCATAAGGGGAACAAATCCTCTCGCTAAATTCCCGATTGCACAATTCCTAGTACTGAGATGATGGTGTTTGCCTGGCGAATTCGCCATTAATTAGCTATTGAGCAACGCAAAGCTGGTGATAATACTCATGGACCTTATATATGAGTGCTGTGATAGGTGTAGCATCCCTATAGGTAGATGTGGATCAGCTGAGAGTCAGCTGATGCAAGCTTGACTAACGTGACCTGCCAGAACTAACGCTGACTCTAGATTTCTGGAGATTTTTTGCCCTTACCTAAGCCACATACCTTCTATGTAGATATCAGAGAACAATTTAAAATTTTGTATCAATGCATTCTATGGCACCTTTAAATATTTTGTATGACTTACTAAATGTGTTTATTTTCATGCTTGCTCTAGTTCCTGTTTAGGCATGTGCTTTAGTTATTTAATGTGCAGTTGATGTAATATTGTGGTTGCCTTGTACCTTATTTAGCACTGTTTATTGGTAAACTAAAACTCTGTATATCTATTCCCTTTATAGAAACCACACGCACACATGCACATCTACATGCACAAAACCTCCTTAGATGTACAATAAACTTTCCTATACCTGGTTTGACTAAACTGGACCTGTTCTTACCGACAGCCCCACTGGCTTCAAGCTAGCTGCCTAAGCACCTGCTACCTCCTTTTCATGGTCTTTCGAGCCGGAATCCATTGATTATCAGTGGATATATCTAGTCACTCCCTGCCCTCATTGTCTCCGTATGAGCGCCCACGCTGCCAAGCTCAGCTCCCTGCACGTTATGATGATTTCATCCTGCAATATTGTCAGCAGCCACTATCTACCACAGAAACACAACAACAATCTCTTTATTCTGCAGATATGCCTGGTACTGGTCCTCATTATCAACCCTGGAGAAAGGAGGAGTCTGAGGATGATTCAGGAGTCAGAACTGCCTATGAAGGGAGGCACTCAGGAGGACATTCCACGTTCTCACTCACCTGTCCCATCTGAGAGAGCGCTAACTCCTGATGCTGAACACCCATATGCTTCTCCAATATCTCCTGTTCCTGATGCTCAGACTGCACTCATACAACAACTGACAGAGGAAGTAAGAAATCAGGGTAGATTAATCCAGCAGGTCTGTATGCTTAAAAGCAGTCCCTCTCCTCTTCAACTTCAGCAGCAGCTTCCTCCTGCACCCTACTGCCCAAACACTTCAGTTAAAAGGAAAATCTGAGAGCCTAAAGTTGAGAACTGAGACAGGATGTTCAGACTTTTAATGGAGCTACAGTATCCTTCACCCTCATTTCTAAAGCGGATCCAACTAAGTCTTATGTCATCAGTCAAGCTTTCACTACTGACCAGTTATCTTTCTTTCAACATTCTCACCCTGTGAAATCTCTCCAGCGACGCTACCCTCACCTCCGTCAGCTTCCTCTCAGACAAACCCCTACTCCTCTTAGGGGCCGATCAAACACACCTGATTACCCCTACACAACCAGTGAAATTGGGCCCTCCTGGAGCCCCTGTTGCAATTAAAACCCGACTCGGCAGGACACTGCAGGGTCCCGCAGGGGATCTCACCATCTCTTCACTATATCTCCTTTAAATGCCCACCTGATGACATCTACCACAATGTACAGAAGCTGTGGTAGCTGGATGCACTACCTCAGAGAAGCGTGAAAGCAGTGGTTTGATCTAAACAGGATCAAGAGGCAATGCACCAGCTTGAGACCCAAAACATCAACATAGGTGCCCTAAGTGCCAGCAGTTCCGTGCCCATCCTATTATTCCCCAAATGCCAGATCTTCCTCCAGCCCGCCTCCGCCTTTGCAAACCTCCATTCTACTCCGCTGGGATGGATTGCTTTGGGCTCTACACAGTAAAGATTGGCAGACGAGCTGAGAAAAGGTGGGGAATAATTTTTAAATGTCTGACTACTAGGTGCGTGCACCTTGATCTACTTGATCACATGAATACGGATTCCTTCTTGATGGCACTCAGGTGTTTTATTGCTCGCAAAGGTAAACTATTTGAGCTGCTCTCTGACAGGGGTACCAACTTCATTGGAGGCAATAAAGAGCTACTGGAAGCCTATCGGTCCTTAACCCCTGACCTTCAGGCAGCTCTGGCCAAGCAGAAGATTTCCTTCAAATTCAATCCTCCACATGCACCCCACTTTGGTGGAACCTGGGAGCGTGAAATACTCTCCATCAAAATTGCCTTGGAGACCACCCTTGGTGCTCAAACTGTCAGGGAAGACGTAAGACGCACAGTCATGATTGAAATAGAAGGCATTCTAAATTCCAAGCCATTAGGCTATGTGTCATCTGACATTGCTGATCCTGACCCTGTTACCCCTAACTTGGTGCTGATGGGGCGGCATGATGCTTCCCTTCCTCTCGTAACATATCCAGACTCTGAGCTGCACAGTCGCCGTCAATGGTGTCACAGTCAAATCCTGTCTGATCATTTTTGGGCTCATTTCCTCAGAAATTACCTTATCAGTCCAGACAGAAATGGCGCACCAACAATTCTAACCTGCAACCTAACACTGTCGCAAGGATGGCCGTTGTAGGGTTGCTGATGTCTAAGTCAAGGACAGGACATACACAAGGCCCGTTGCCCACCTTGTTCCTCTCCCGGCCTTACCTGATCCTCCATATATTGGGGGTGGCTGTTGAGAAGTTTTTGTGTCCCTAAGCTGCACCCTCAAAGCAGTGCCACACCCCTCTTAGCCTACTTAAATCTACAACATATTAAAAAAACATAAAATATTAGATCAAGTAAGCACAGAATCAACTTTGCGCTGCTGCGCGCAATTGTGTCAAAGATCCGACAAATCTGCACGTGCATCTTGAAAAGCGAATGTTTTGGAAAGTGCTACGCCATGATTTGGTGCCATCTAGTGGTTTAGATGAAAATGATATCAAAGGCGCCTTTTACCCAGGGACACCTTTAGCCTCGTTGCACCCTACTATACATCCAACTTTTAATATATCACTGGCTGATATTATAGTTTATATTTTTCAACAATATTAAAATAAAGCATTTGAGATTTGCTATATAATACATAATGTAAGTGTAATATATGTGTCCGGGGTATGCTCATAGTAGTTGTATAATTTATGTGTGTTATAATTTATGTGGTGATATTGAGAATTATGAACTTGGGACTGGTTTAGATATGTGAACATAGAGAGTATTATTCCAAAAGAGGGAAACTTGACAAAGCTTTGCGGATCTTTCACAGCTACAGCAAACAACAAATTTCACAGCCAAGACTTGATCTGATTTCAGAGGAAGTTCAGCAGCTGACATCTTGTTCAATCACTACATGATCAGCACAAGACAGTGTAAACCTGTACCTAGTCTATTTATAACAACTTTAATCATTTCAACTCTGCTTTTGTGTCAAATCGTGGCCTTAAATGGCTGCACAACTGTTGAGTTAAGATAAGGACTGTCCTGAAACATTCACATTTGTTCCTCTTTTCCAGCTGGTGCTGTCTTGTTTATTGTTTATCAGCTAAAATGGGCCCATGTGGTGAATTTAGTACTCACTTCAGTCTTACAGCAGACGTTAGTATCATTGCATTCAGCACATATAGGCTAAGAATTGTGACTGGAAAATGATGACTGCCTAGCATGGTTTGCTGAAATCAATATAGAGTTAGCTTTATACTGACACAAAGAAAAATATTACACAGAAAATAGAAACTCTTGTTTGCACGTGAGGACGTTCTCGTGATCTTCTTAAGTCACAAATACAGCAGATCCCCTAATCTACTTTCAGCTACTTTTGGAGTCACACGCTGCACATCATTGAGTGGAAGATGACAGCAAAGATCTGCTCTATACAAACCAACAATGACATGAATGGGCAAAGTCACTATAATTGACCGATTTAAACTTTCTGCTGCCAAGGACCTGCAAATATGATGATCCCCTGATGAAGTACCCATTCCTAAAATATAAAAAGCAGATTTGCATTTATAGTGTGTATAAAGAAAATACCAAGTGTGATATTAGACAAAAATATTAAATTCAGTAAATGTTAATATTTATTTTTTATAATCAATATGAATGTATTTATATGTATTCAAATAAATACATATATTACATTATGACTATAATTATTATAAATACATATATTATTTATTATATTCATATTATAATAACCAATATTTATTTATTTATTTACTTAAAAACACTAGTTAAATACTACTTAAAATACTAATTGTGATGTTATAAAAGACAACAATATCAAATTATTTATAGTAATATGTATGTATTTTGTATAGGATATTTAATAATAATAATAATAATAGTAATAATAAAAATGGTGTTGGTCAACGCGAGGTCTGCGGTAAATAAGACTTTTATTCTTAAAGACTTCTTCACTTCACAAGCTCTGGACTTTCTATTTATCACGGAAACGTGGTTTTCCAATGGAGATTTGGCTCCTCTCTCTGAGCTTCTACCGCCAAAATGTAAATTTTTTAATTCCCCCCGCTCTGGGAGAAGGGGTGGCGGTTTGGTCTCAATTTTTAAAGACTGTTTTCAATGTCGGACCATGCAAAGAATTACATATAACAGTTTTGAACCGCAGATGCTTGTGTTGGACTCAGACACTCCATTAGCTGTTGCTGTGGTCTACAGGCCTCCTAAGCCACATAAAGACTTTTTAACAGATTTCTCAGATTTTTTGGGGAGAATTATCCCCAATTCTGATAGGCTTTTAATTATTGGGCATTTTAACATTCACATATGCTGCCCCCAAAACTCATTTACAAAAGACTTTATTAGCCTAACAGAAGCCTTCGATTTAGTGCAGCATGTTAAAGGACCTACTCATATTCATGGACACACTCTCGATCTTATTATGTCTCATGGGCTCTTGATGGGTGATATTGAGATATGTGATCTTAGTTTTTCTGATCACAATCCTATTTTATTCAATACATCATTATCATTGAATGCTGTAAAACCTCATGTATTAGCTCATCTGACACGGAGGATCACTGCTGCTACCTCTGTTTCTTTTTCTTCTATGTTTGAGGAGTTTTCCCATTCTACTGCTCTCGCCTCATCTGAGCTTAGTCCCGATGAATTGCTTTTTAGTTTTAATTCTGTCTGTTCTACTATCTTGGATTCCGTGGCTCCTCTGAGGACCAAACATTACAAGTTAACTCCTGAACCATGGTTGAATAATACTACTCGGACATTGAGACAGGCTTGTAGAAGGGCTGAGAGGAAATGGAAAAAGAACAAACTACAGATTTTTTATGAAATGTTAAAGAATTCACTTATTAAGTATCAGAAGGCAGTGAGAGTGGCCAAATCAGACTACTTTTCATCTCTTATAGATAAAAATCATAATAATCCTAGAACCCTTTTCAATATTATTAATGCTGTGTTAAATCCTGTTGTCTGTGTGTATCCTACAGAGTCAGTAGTGTGTGAGCAGTTCTGCCAGTTTTTTAATAATAAGATATCTGAGATCAGACATACCATCAAATCAGTTGCTGGCGATCCTGCAGGCCATTTAAAATATACAGGTGTCTTTAGTCAGTTTACGTCTATTTCGCTTTCTTTTTTAAATGACATTGTTAATCAACTCAAACCAACTGGTTCACCTTTAGATATACTTCCCTCACGGTTATTTAAACAAGTGTTTAGCATAATGGGTCCGACACTTTTAAATTTGATCAATAAATGCCTTGAGTTAGGAGTTGTTCCGGACTATTTAAAACATGCCTCGGTACAACCGAGACTTAAGAGGCCTAATTTAGATTCTTTTGATGTATCAAATTATAGGCCCATTTCTAACCTTCCATTTTTAGCTAAAATTATAGAGAAAGTGGTTTTTCATCAAATACAAAGTTTCTTGGTAGATTACAAAATTTTTGATGCATTCCAATCAGGTTTTAGGAAATTTCACTCCACTGAGATGGCTCTTTTAAAAGTGTTTAATGACATTCTTTTAGCTACTGACTCCGGAGATTCTGTAGCTCTGGTACTTTTAGACTTGAGCGCTGCTTTTGATACTGTAGACCACAATGTTCTTCTGTCCCGCTTAGAACAGGTAGTGGGCATTAGAGGTTCAGCTTTAAATTGGTTCCAGTCTTATCTTACGAACAGAAGTTTTTCAGTTAATATTGGCAAATTTCACTCTTCCACTGTACCTTTGACATGTGGGGTCCCTCAAGGCTCAACTCTAGCTCCCATGCTATTTTCTCTGTATATGCTTCCTCTCGGATCGATCTTTGAGAAGTATGGTATATGCTATCATTGTTACACAGATGACACTCAAATATATATTCCTTTGACACATAAGAATGGATTAGATCCGGTGGCCGCTTGCCTCCTGGATGTTAAAGCATGGATGTCTCTAAATTTTTTAAGTCTGAACGAGAGTAAAACAGAGATTGTGGTATTTACCCCGTCGGATACACACTGTATTCCAAATCTAAATCTTGGTGTTCTTGCACCTTATGTAAAGCCTTACGTGAAAAATTTGGGTGTGGTGTTGGACAGTTCCTTAAAGCTTGATAGACAAGTCAATCAGGTTGTGAAGTCAAGCTTTTATCAGTTGCGAACCCTGGTAAAAATGAAGTCCTTTCTTTCTTTTACTAACTTTGAAAGAGTAATCCACGCCTTTATTACCACGAGGCTCGATTACTGTAACTCTCTTTATGTGGGGATCAGTCAATCCTCCCTAAACCGCCTTCAGATGGTTCAAAATGCGGCTGCTAGAGTTCTGACGGGAGCTCAAAAGAGTGAGCATATTACCCCTATCCTTCAGTCTTTGCATTGGTTACCAGTGTGCTACAGGATCCAGTTTAAAATGCTCTTACTGGTTTTTAAGTGTTTAAATGGTTTAGCACCCTCTTACCTCCCGGATCTGTTGATAGACCATCAACCTACAAGAGCTCTTAGGTCTGCCAACTTAAGGCTCTTAGTGATTCCCAGAACCAGACTTAAGTCTAGGGGTGATCGAGCATTCTCCGTAGCTGCTCCGAGACTTTGGAATAGTCTTCCTACAGAAATCAGAGCCGCCCCTACACTACCCATTTTTAAATCCAGGTTAAAAACATTTTTATTTGAACTGGCTTATTATTCGTGATTTGAATTTGCTCTGTCTTGTGTTTTGTAGTGTTATTTGTGACTTTGCTTATGTTTTTAATTTTGTTTGTGGTTACTTGTAAGACTTACTTGTACAGCACCCTGGTCAACGATAGTTGTGTTTAGTGGTGCTTTATAAATAAACTGAAACTGACTCAGTATAGTACACACTACATACAATGAGAATATTTACAGGAATTCTAAACTCTTACCCCTCTGCAGCTGCTTCTCCGGGATTGGCTGGATCCGCTGGTTTGGCGTCTGGTTTAGGGGGCTCTGGAGCAGGTGCAGGTGCAGGTGCTGGAGCAGGAGCTGGTGCTGAAGCTGGTGCAGATGCAGGAGCTGGTTCTGAAGAAGCACAGGTCAGAATTAGATGTTTTGGGATAATATGATTTGCTCATTTCTGGATTAGCACACAATTAAAGACAAACTATGAACAGAAAAAAAAATCTATAATTATTAACAGCATATGTGCATGGGGACCTTAACACTGTTTTATGTTTATTAGGTTTAGCTTCAGCTTCTCCTGACATGCTGTTAATTAATAAAGTACTTTAGCAAGGGGTCCATTTTGCTTTTTCATCCAACCCTTCAAATGAGATCGTCTCCAGGATTCCAGATGGAAACATCAATTGTACTTTCTAAAACTGTCCCTCTTAAAAATGTACACAGAGAATTGCAGTTTCCCTTAATGGAACATCATCTCATGAAATGAAGATGGATGAAGACTCACCGGCGGGCTTTTCCTCCTTTTTCTCTTCTTTTTTTTCTTCATCTTTCTTTGCATCTGCATTTTCCTCCTGTTAACACCGAAAATGTTTTTCTTTCTTTCTTTATCACAACACATTTCCAGTTTATAGCAGTGATGTTTGAATGTATGAGAGGTGTGTCATAAACTGTTTTACACTCAGTGAAAGGCTGCATCAGCTGACAATGAGTAAGACATGCAAATACAAATTGTTTTATTTGTGAGCATCAGGGTTATCATCTCTAACTAAAACCATAAAAACATTTACTTGAAAACATTTACTTGTTACTTGAAATAAAAGACAAAAAAAAAACAACAACAAAAAAAACATTTCTGCTAGTTGTAACAAAAGTTGAAGAGCTAAAATAACTCAAACTAAATAAAAACTATTAACTACTACAAATGACAAAAATAACAAATTACTTTAAAATTAAAGTAAAAAGAGAAAATATATAAAAAAAAATCGTAGTACATCAATAATACTAAAATAACACTGCTGGGCATTACTACAGTAATGTCAGTAGCCCGATGCTGACATACAGTAATGGTTTTATATATTAACACTATTTAGAGTATAAATACATGTAAACATAATTTGATTACTCAAATACCATATACTATAATGTAATATATTATTTATATTTATTTAATTGTCAATAGTTATTTAGGGCGTCAGTCGATGGATATTATGTAGTAAATTATAGTTGACTCATTTCTTTTACTTTTTGTCTAATTATTATACATTTAGTGTTCATGATCTTATATTAATTATTTGTCTTATAGAAGACTATCTATATGAACTGAAAAAGTTGATATATATACACATATATAAAGATGCTAATGGACATTTAATTATACTGATTATTTGTCAACTTCCTGCATACACATTTATTATACTTTTACATGTTTAATATATATTTCAGAATAATTTAAAAAAAGTACCACCAGAGACGATTTCCCTTTTAAAGAGTAATTATGTCACAGTCTCTAAGAAATGACTTGCTCTTTTAACATGTACAAATGTCTATGGATTCCCACATAAATGTTAAAAACATTATTAGTAAGTATTAGCTATTTAAATTCACATAGTTTGTTTAAATAGCTTATCCTTTGAGCTGCCTTTCCAGTAAACCAAGATACATGCTAAAGCCAGATGGTCATACCTTTGTCGGAGGAGCAGGTGCTGGAGCAGGTGCTGGGGCAGGTGCAGGTGAAGGCGCTGGTGTCGGAGGTCCAGGGTTCTGAGCTACTGCCGCCACAGTTTTGGGCCGAAAAAGCGTTTTCAAGGTGCTAAACATGGCTGCACTGTCTCGAGCGGGCACGCGATCACATCCAGATTTATCCCTTCACTCTCCTTATCCACCTGTCGCTGATGTGTGAACTCCGACCTGCTTCAATTAATTCTTAGAGCTCTATTAATTCCCTCTTAGGAACAGCCCTTTTCCCGGTGTCCACCACAGTTTGACTGACCTATCACTGGCCTTCTCACTTGCAGTCAACCAATCACAATCCTTCAATTAAAACTGCATTATAGGGTGAGCTGCAAAGGGCCATTTCTATTTGTAAAACCAAATAGGCACTGCTTTTTGACTGATATGGGAGAAATTTGCTGCATTATTGGCTCACATTGGACTACTCAATGTGTGCCAGACAGCACTTTAATAGTGCATTTGTGGGCTATTCTGGAGCTGCGAGCTATTTCTGCTCTGTTTGTGCTGTGGGTCCACATTTAGAAGGACCACTTAATTAATTAAAACTCTCAATGTCCCTGCCAGACTAAAGAGATTAACTGTGAGATCTTGATTGACTCGACTACCAGTCCTTAGCTGAGAGCATGAAGGCTATGTAAACTCTCAAGTATAAATAAAACAGCATTGTCAGAAATGATGTTCACTGTACTATGCAATTACAAAATATGTCTTTTATTTAAGTCTCAGTACAAAATAGATCTACAAACATGCTGTTTCGGAAGGAATTGAAACAAATTTCAATCAAATAATGCATGTATTATTAGTAATACGATTCACTAATTGGCAAGTACTGCAGTTAGCAAGGAAAAAAAAGCTCTTTTATTTTTTAAAAATACATTTAAAATATGTAGGTTATTTTAAAAGGAATTAAATCTTCACAGATAAATATTTTATGTATTTCATGTGATTATTGACGTTCTGATGTAGCGGCAGTCTAGAAAAGAAAAATATAAAGAAAAATGTACTCTGTTTGAACCATCTTTTTTGTAATTGTATTATATTGTATTATACATCTAAAGTTCAATATACAGTACCACTAAAACATTTGCGGTTGGTAAGTTTTTAAAAATGTTTTTAAAAAGAAATCTCTTTTACAGTAAAAGTAAAGAGTAATATTGTGAAATATTATTTTTAATATTTTAATACAATAAATTGTTTTTCTATTTTCTAATTTTATTTTTTTATTTATTTTAAAAGGTAATTCATTCTTGTAAAGCAAAGCTGAATTTTCAGCATCATTACTCCAGTCTTCAGAAATCATTTTAATATACTGTTTTGCTGCACAAGAAACCTTTATTATTATCAATGTTTAAAACAGGTGTGCTGCTTAATACAGAGGAAACCATGATACATATTTTAATATTTTTTGTTAAATAAAAAGTTCAAATGAACAGCATTTGTTTGAAATAGAAATCTTTTGTAACAATATAAATGTTTTCACTGTCACTTTTGATTAATTTAATGAATCCTTGCTGAATAAAACCATAAATTCTTTTCAAAAACAGTAAGAACAAAAAATGTACTGGCCCCAACATTTTAAACGGTACTGTATATTTTAATATATCTTAGAATTCCTTACCTTAAGTCTGTCAATAAATCCTTTTTTGGTAAATGCTCCTCCTGCAAAGGCACGCAAAAGTTTGGGAGTGGGAGGTTTTTGTCCGAACATAGCCAGTCCTTTCTTCTTTTCCTCGTCAGCTTTAGCAGCAGGAGGTGGACCCTTGGCTTTCAGCAGTTTCCTGTGAAATGGTGTTACCCAGTATTTTAGATTTCACTATTGTAGGTTAGTGAGGAGTAGGAGTAGCTCAAGACCATGTGTACAGTAAGTGATGATTCAAATAAATCAGCGAATTGGTTTGTGAACAGGTTCATTAAAAGAACCATCTAAACAAATCAGTTCACTAAAATGAAACCCTTTCTTAATCAGTATTTTTGCCTTCTTATCCAATAAAAGAAGCTGAGAAGCTGAGTGAGTAAATATTAGGACTCATGGTAGGTTTATTTTCTTACCACATTAGAAATGAAATTTTTTCTTGTTTTTTAAGCAAAAAACACAGTTAAGTGAGTTCTTAATGCCTGATATTTAGATTTATTTTCTCACTGCTCACTGTAGGTGCATCTATATGAACGTCTGACTGAAAGAATCATGTAACAAAACTCACCGTCCCTTCCTGGCCAGCACTTTCTGAGACTCTGGGTAGTGAATCAGGATGTCATTGAGGTCTTTCTTATCCAGTACGAAGAGGTTGGCGAACCCATGTGCAGCTACATTAGCGGTTCTTCTGTTTCCTCCATTGGCTGAAGACTGTAGCAAACTGGGGTGGATTATAAACACGAGTTAATTCATGACTTGTAGTTCTAAAGGCAGGTTTTCATTTTGATAGCTCACCTGATCTCTCCGAACACACAGCCTGCCTTCAGAGTCACAAACACAATCTTATTGTCCGGTCCTCCGATGACCTGCACCTCTCCGGCCTTAATGATGTACATTTCCTTTCCAATGTCACCCTGCGGAGAAGCAAGAGAGTTACTTTAGGCCTTGGTGTCTATAAATAAAAGGCAATATAACTCACCTTCTTGCACACAAAGTCTCCAGGCAAATACACAATGGACTTCAGCCTCAATAACATGTCCACAAGCATCTGGTTGTCACAACCCTGCGAGGTAAAAAACACAGAAGCATCAAGCAGCTGACCATGTGCAGCTCAACAGTCTGTTTCCTTCCCTAAATCAAGCCCACCTTAAAGAGGTCGATCTTTTGGAAAGTAGCAAGGTTGATGTCCACAGCGATGGCTGTTCTCATCACCAGAGGCATCTGTTCCAGAAGCTCAGACTCATCTGAGAAGAAGCCAAACATTAATTAGCAAGACCCTGATGTCATTGCTATTCATTTCAGATTTTTTTTTTTTTTTTTTTACGTGAGAACTTATTTTTACCCAGCATGCCCTGGGAGTCCCAGGTGTAGTTGTACCAGGTCCGCACTCTGGTTTGAACCAGCTTGGGGATGTGGTTTGTCACCATGTATGACACACAAGCATCCATAGATGCACGGAAGTACGTCTGGCCAGCAGTAGCTGCTCCAATAACATCTCTCATCTGTAAAATCAAAGATTTATATATCTGATATGGATGCACCATTATGATGATTCTGGCTGATACTGAAAAACTGATAATAATTTCATGTTAAAAGCAATAAATGATAAATGGCCAATATTAAAATTCTATTCTTTTTAAATTACATTTTGAAAAAATACTAAGAACTACTAACACTGTAATAAAATTGTTAGTTTATTATTATTTTTATTACTTTTTATTTATTTATTAATCTATTTATTTATGTTTATTAAAATGCTGGCCAATATTGATAAATCAATCCTTATTTTCATGTCATTGCCTTGCCTATTTTGTCCAAATAAATTCAAAATAAAACAATAAAAACCAAAATGAACCATTTTAAACGCTACAAGTGAATTTAGGCATCACTATATTATACTGTTCAGCATGAAAATGGATATTTATTGTGGGATTTATTAAAGATTACATTTAAGAGTGTTTTAACGTTACTCTTTTTTGCACCAATATTAAAATTATGCCGATATTGATAAACCAATAATTATTTCTATGTTATTGCTGATAACTGACAAAAGGCGATATTACTACTTTTTCTGAATAAATTCAAAATAAAACACTGATTGAAAGATAACTTTAAACTAGTGTTAGATGACAGCAAAGGTAATTAAAATCTAAAAATAGCACAAATGAGCCTACACAATTATATAGGCTGAATAAATAAATAAATAAATAAATAAAAATGATAAATTATCTCATAATCTGTAACATATAGTAAAGAAGTGACACATCTTCTTAAACAATAGGAGCACCATTATAATAAATCAACATGGTTCCTGACAGGAGAACTGGATGAGAACTATGATACAATTGGCTGCCTGGGATTAGGGGGAGGAGCTCATGATGTTTACATCATCACATCATGTACCTGTCCAATCAAACTTGAGAAGACAAAGACACCAACAAAAAAGTTTGCTAACTGAAAGGTGATTTCAAAGACTGTATAAGGCTCAGGCAGACCACCAATGTTGATCAGAGTCCGCACAGCAAAATAGTAACTGCGCAAGTACCTGACAAAGAGAAAGAGACAGTAAAATTCAGTATGTAATGAATAAAAACATCTTGCAGTCATATCTTATTGAGTCCTTATTGAAGATTCAAAGACATTACAGCATCAAAACAGCAGACATCAAAACACTGAGCAAAGCCAAGGCCAAGCAAGAAAGCCAAGCAAAAAAAAAAAAAAAAAAATTTGAGCCAAAACCCACCAAAAGCTTCAGGAGCATAAGCTTTAGAGACAAAAGCTTTGGAGACAAAACGTCTACCTGGCCAAGAATGATGGACAAAAATAGGGCACCAAAAAAATAGTTGGTCATCTGAAAGATCTGACCGAACATGGTCTCAGGGAAAGGAAGTTCTGCGATCATCAGGAGGGATTTCTCCGCATAGAAGAAACACCTCAGGTAGCTATGAGAATATGAAAAAAAAAATCCCAAAACCTTCAATACTAAATTAAGCTAATTTACCAATTTTTTTTTTTTTGTTAAACTTGAACTGTGAATGGAAGAAGAAAAAAAACAAAACAAGAAAAAAACCCCATTACATTAGCATTTCAACTTCATTCCATTTCTTTTTGGTGCTGCCAATGGCGCAGAAATTTTATACTTCACCTTTACAAAAATAATCAAATCTGAGAAGTAGATGGAATTACATACGCGCTGCCTTCTCCGCTGTACACCCATTTGGTTTTGCCAATCCCCTGGTAGTCAGATGCCACGTAGTAAAGACATGCGTTGAGATGGAGAATAAACATCAGGTATCCAATAGTGCGAATTACTCTTTTAAAAAAAACAAAGGAGAGTTATGGTTACAATGATTTATATTAAAGTGGTTCTCAACCAAGGCTCCAGGGTCCAACTAGCGGACCATCAAACTTCCAAGGGGTCACAAGATGAATTAAAATGACTCAAAATGAGACAAAAAGCTCAAACATCTAAAAATCAAGATGTAAACTGGTATTATATTTCATATGTATTTCCTCAACAACTGGAAAAGTCTGTAATGAATATATGTTTTTTCTAGTTACGTCAAGCTTTGAAATATTTTAGCAGGTAGAAATTGCTATTTGTGAGTAAATAGGAATAATAATAATAAAAATCACAAGCAACTAAAAAATGGAATCCAGAGCTGAATTAAAATGTCTTTTAAATCTGCGATTCCTGAGTTTAAATTGGGATAATAAACAGGACGTAGAATTGCAATTCAAAATTGAGCATGTAGAGTAAAAATGAAATCAAGTTCAAAGAAATTTGCCTATGGAAATGTGTACGTTATTTATATGTTACATTTGAAAATGTAGGAAGAACACATTTTCCAGAATGCTCAAATTTTGAATACTCAAAATTAAGCCAAACAACATTTAAATTCCTGTGGGGCTGCAACTCATTAACTGAAAAAATCAGATTTTTTGCCCATCCCTTATAGAACCAGCCAGCCAGATCAACTCTTAACTAGTAAAACATTGCTTACAAACCTCCAGATGTACGCTTTGGTCATGATACCTTCAAGACGGTCACTGAACTCAAAAAATGCTTCAAACTTAAGAAGAAAACATAAACAAAACAAAACAAGGTTAATGCAAATTCAAAAATATCATCAGCTCATGAATGATTATGCATCAACACCTCATAGCCAATCATGACTCCTGCCAAAACACAGGTGTTTACAGAAACTGCAGTGTTCATTACCTTTATCATACGATTGATCCTGAAGAAGGACTTGAATCCAAACGGGAAATATAACAGGTCCAAAGGCAGGACGGATAGGATATCATTCTGAAACGACAGGAAATATTGCATGGCTTTCTATTGGGGATCAAATGCAATTTGGAAGATGAAAGTCAACTGAAATATCTGCAGTACCTGAAACCTTGACGATTCTCGATATTTCTTTTTAATCACAACTCTGTCATACTGAAATAAAATTGTGAAAATTAGCGGTAATCATTAATAGTATTAGAATTTAATAATAAAACTTACAGTAGAAGTCTATGGGGCAAGACATATTAAACTTTAGCAAATAACTGTGCAAACATAAAATGAAACTGTCAATGAATCCTTTTGTTAAACATTAATTTTTTTCTTACAATGATGTCTCCCCCTTTACAGAACTGCAGTCGTGGCTGGAAAACGATTATGTCGATGACATAGATGATGTCAGCAATGATGTCCAAGGTAAACCACAAAGGAACGACCGCTGGGTCATGATACGGGAAGGCCATACGGACCGGTATGAACCACAGGTTATAGTTGAAGGCAATGGTCACCAAGCCTAGCCAAGCAATATACCTGCGGTCTGTTGAAAATCACCAGAAAAGAGCTGAAGAAAGCATAGAAACGTGGTAATTTTATTTCTGTCATGACAACTCTCTGAGGGATTGGGATGGTAATGTACATAACAATGTTTATGTATTTGGACTTGGCAGAATAGATCTGCTATGCTGCTGCTGCTGCTGCTGCTGCGGAAGAGCAAGTCCCGAGACTTGCTACTGCCAACATATCCACAACATGCTGATGTGAGCATGTAGGAAATACTGCTGCTGCACATAGAACACATATGAATAACCCCGCTATAGCATACATGAATCACCTTGAAGCAGATCTATACAGGTGGAGCTGGGGAAGGTGGAGGATTTTGAAGTGCGCTGCCAAACTGCTACAGCAAACAAAAGCCAGGTATTTGAATACTGAGCAGTGAGCTCATTGGCTACTGATTCAGGAGAAAACCAATCAGCTGTGCCATGTGATAATGATGTAATTAGGTCAGATTGAGTTAGACCTATCAGACTGCAGCAACCAGAGTTTCATGCCAGAACTCTGTATGTATATTCAGAAGATGTAAGCATATTTGGAAATGTTACCTGTGAACGGATCAATGGAGGTGCCCACTCTTTTGTCCATTATGTCCTCGATGGGCTTCAGCAGGAAATCTACACAGGTGCACTTCAATTTTGGGCAGATGGACTTCTGCTCTTTGTCTGCCTTGTCATCTTTCTTCTCCTCCTTTTTTTCTTCTTTCTTTTCCCCAGGCTTGTCTGCTTTTTTCTTCTCCTCCTCCTCTTTCTTCTTCTTTTCTTCCTCCTCTTTCTTTTTTCTCTCTGCCTCCTCTTTCTTTTTCTTCTCCTCCTCCTCTTTTCTTTTCTTGTCCTCCTCTTCTTTTCGTTTCCGCTCCTCCACCAATTTCAAGTAGTCATCTTTTCTCAGGACTGGTGCTGGAACAAACACAAAATACCTGTTAAGTGACGTCTTACTGGTGACTGTCTTGTCATGTTATGTGGTGATGTCCTGTCATATTTATAAATTATTTCAGCTGTAGTGGTCATTAATTGCAGAAGCATGGGTTGATTAGTACTCACTGACAGGAGGGCTGTGCTCTGGAGAGGATGCATAGGGGTCAATGACCTTTTCTTTAAACTGTTCAGTCCGTTGCCGGTAATGCTGAACAATCTCAGTCAGTTGAGCATCAAAATGCTTACTTATCACAATGGGCCGGGACTCAGGGGAAAGGGCCTCCTCACTATAACAATAAGATAGAGAATAACACAATTAAAAACAATATTATTAAACATATACTGTATACAGTGGTGGGCAAAATAATTAGAACACTAGTTTTTTTCACCAGCTTCTTCAAGATGCTTCAAGAAACTTACCTGCAAACCATTTTTATCTGGTGAAAATAATACTAGTGTTCTAATAATTTTGGCCACCACTGTAATAATATTTCACTTAATAAAATGACATTTGAAATCCTCAACTTCCAGAAACTCTAAAGAAACAAATATTGCATATTATATAGTCCACATTAAAATACATTTCCTAATAGACTTATTGTAACAATGAACAAAAACTTATTTTAGAGAAAATAATTTCGAGCTGTATCTCAGTCTGTAAACAATACAGTAACACACCGGAAGTCTATGGGGCAATATTGTGGAAGGTTTAAAAGGAGAAATATACAGCTTGTACTTTTGTAGCAGTCCTTATAATAATTCCTCCATAAAAAAAAAAAAAGTTATTTAAGCAGTAAAGTTATCTAAATCGTTCTTGCGATGTGACTGTTACTGTTCTAGGCCAACGAACTTCCTGTTGATAATGTTATACAGTTTCATTTTACTACCTATAATACTAATATTTTTGGTAAAACGTGTTTTTAATATTTTTAATTAACAAAATGTGTATTTGAGCTGTAAAGCGGTCTAAATGCTTTTTAAGCAGGTATGTTTACGTTGCTAGGCTATTTATTGGATCCGTGTAAACACGACTTTTGCTTGTTCATACTAAAAAACTGTCTTGAAATTACCTGTGATTGGCTGCACGGCGTAAATGCTGATAAAGTTTAAACGCTGAACTATTGTCACAAGACCTAAAACTGTTGATCTGAATTCTGCTTATAGATATATGCTGACCTCTGCTGGTCATGACGGCGCATTACAAGTGTAAGTGAAGACCCAATGCCTTTTGTTTTGAGTAGGCCTACATGTTAGTGTTATTAGTGCAAAATACTTTACATGATACATTATTGCACTTTCTTTCAAATAAACAGAAGGGTTGTCTTGTCAAATTCAATTCAATTCAATTCAATTCAAATTCTGCTCCAGGGAATGTGAATAGCCTATATTTTGAGGATCATATCCATCATAAAACTACTCTGGCATTCTTCCACTGTTGGTGTCGGTTTTATTTTTGTTTTCTAAACTTAAGTAGCTCCAGGGATCTTCTTATATCAAACACACTGTAAATCTTGTAATCTGCTATCAGCTCCTGGTCTCATAATCTTCCAGGTCTCTGCTGCACAGTCTTGGATCTGATGTACAGTGTTTGCACTGATGACTTACTTACACGCTGTTCTGTCACTTACCGTGAGCCCTTTCCAAGACAATGAGAGTCTATTTGATTAGCCATGATTAATTAAAGCTTATCAATCGCACTCAGGACATCAAGACTTTCTCTTGGCACTTATAGCACAAACAAGTATTTAAAGTCAACATGAAATCAAACTCAATCCTATTTATTTTCTTGCTGTTATATATTTAAATACCTTCTGACCAAATTCAACATGATTCGTCAGATAAAAATGGTATTCATTTTACCCTTCAGCAGGTGGCTGGCCATTTGCCGGGTCTGCGTTTTTCTCCTCTGGTTTGGGGGCCGGTTCTGGTGCTGCAGTCGGGGCCGCTGGTTCTAGTTTTGAGGCCGGTGCTGCTGGTTCTGGAGCCGGTGCTATGAAGACAAATAGTTATTTAAAAGTTATTTTTCTTTATGATTCCCAACTGAAGGAAGACTTGGGTCACAGATGGAGGAGTGACTCCTGAAGCAGCTTACTGACCATCACATGCTACTGAATCCATAACAAACACTACTGCAAGCAACCTGTGACAGACTGTGAGAATTATTTCAAATGCCTCTCATCTGGAAAATATCTTCTGCAGGTGCTTACACAATGAATGATGAGATCATTTAGTGGATAATTACAATGATAACAGATGACTTACCAGGGCCTTCATCGTCTTTCTTGTCTTCATTTTCCTTGTCTGCAGGTTTTTCTTCCTGCCGGGTGCAGAGATGAATCATTATCCCAGAGCGCTTTTGCAGTTATAAAAACATTCTCATAAATGACGCATGATGGCTTCTATTATTTATAGATTGTTGAGGTAAATTGTCTATTTTAAATTACTCAAGCCTTTAGCTTTTACATTTTTAAATGATGTTAGAAGAACACTGTTATTCCTTTACATGGTGTTTAAGATATATATGAAGCATATAATAAGTGATATGAAGTATTTAACATTATTTTTGGGCTAAATCTTCATTTATGCATTTTAATGAACTTTTTAACTAACCTTTTAGTGTAAATAAATAAATAAATAAATAAATAAAAACTTCAGCTAGCTATAAAAAAAACTTCTGCTATATCTGCCAAAGCAACATTTTCATTTAGTTCAACTGTACTAAAATAACTAAATATAAAATTTAAATAAAAATCAATAAAAACTATAAAGACATTTAAAAAAAAACAAAAAACAATAATGAATAAAACGACCCCCCCCCACACACACAAATTACCAAATTATTAAAAATTACAAAAAATTTAACTAAAAATGAAAACTGAAAAATACTAACTGTCAAAGATACTAAAATAACACTGATAAATAACATCTGCTTTAAAAATAATGATTAATGCTCCATATAATTTATTATATTATTAAATAATTCATGTAACTATATACACATTACACATACTATATATACAAAGTTGTATGAAGCATTTATTAATATAAAAATTGCATAAAGCATTTATCATTATTCTTAGCTAAATTGTCAATCCCATATTTAAAATGATAGTTAAATGTTTACTACATTTTAGCAAAACATTTTTAATTTATTACATGTTCCTAAGATAAAAATCAGCAGAAATCTTCATAAAGTGCATTATGAGTCACCTTTGCAGGGGCTGGAGCAGGAGCCGGAGCAGGAGCCGGAGCAGGAGCCGGTGTAGGGACCGACCTAGAGGCTGAGGCCGGGGTGGGACCCACAGTTGGACCCCCGATGAGCTTCTTCAGCTTGCTGAACATGGCTCAGTGGCAGGCAGTGTCTGAAAAGATCTCTTTTGTGTTTATCCTTCTTGTGTGACCACGTCTCCAGTCCTGCTAATGTTGCTGCCTGATGCAATTAGCACTTTTAGACCACTAATACCCATCTGCAAACAGACCTCAGAAGTGAGTTCAGGCTGCAATTCATCACAGTGTCTGTCAACTGCAGAGTGAGTTCAAAACACACCTACAGCAACAGATTTGATATATAGGCTATATATATATATATATATATATATATATATATATATATATATATATATATATTAATATTTCATTTATATCATTTTATAAAGTTAGAAAACATGTAATGTGTCGACAAATTAACAAAAGAAGTCAAAGTGCTTGTTTCTGGTCAGTATAAACCATAAATTTATAAAGTTTGATTCACATGTTTGTATAGTGTTCACAAATCTCCATACAGTTCAGAGAATAACAGCAAATTGTCATCGAGCTTTGAGCAGATTTCTCTGGTGGACCTGTGAGCTGTTCTGCTGGATTAGTTCGGCTCATATGGAGCGGTGGACCACTTACTTAATTAAACCTTATAAGCTTTTAGTTCAGCTGAGGGGATTTACTGTTGTGGTTTCACTGGGAACAGACGAGGCTAACAAGAAGAAGAAAAGATGTCTTTGATCTTACAGGCCTTCCATCTCTTTATTCTGCACATTTTCCATTTTAAAATTCAGAATGGAGTCATGATCATTTTATATTTCTGTTCCAGTGGTTAAACTGGGTCAGAAAAGAATAGAATAGATCTTTATCTTTTATTATTTAAGGATATGCTCATGAGTTGCTGGTCATTTGTTATTGGGCAAGTTATTATTCATATACTATTAAGGTTAGTTAGCTTTTATTTTTATATTTTCAGTTTTCATTTTAGTTCTAGATTAAATTTTAGTCATTTTGTGTGAAATTGAATGTGCTTTTGCCATTTTTATTTTTGTATTATTGTTCTGCTTTTTAAATGTAACAATGTAGGTTTGTTTTATTTTAGTTTTAATTTATTTCAGCATTTCTAACTTTCTATTTTTTAATTGAATCGTTCAAAAACAATGATTCCTTTAGGAACGAAACAATTGAATCGAAATGTCCGTAGTAATTTATTCCATTTGTTCAAAAACGCGACGCTTGACTGTCCGCATTGGCCTAGTTTGGAAGTATTTTTGCGGCCGGTGATACAAATGTAGACAAACTAACTGAAAATATTATGTCTAAAATGTAAGTTACTCAATATTAACTTCTTGTTTACTGAGTTGTTAGCCAACTTGTAACTCATTAATTTGCTAAATGTGAGTTGTTAACATTACTGTGCGACTTTGTATTTCGCGATTGGACCGCGTAATCCTAATTCCAATAAGATATTAATAATCACACTTTATTAATGATCTTTTAACACGATAACATTGTACTGTCTGTAATACGAGTACATGGCTGTTGCCATGAAACAGGCCAAACAATCATTTGCACTCCAGTCACCTGATATTTCTCACTGTTGCAATGAACCCTCATGTTATCATTTGCTGCTTTTACAGCCATGCGCCGATACCGATATTCAGGTACAGAGACATTTCAAATAAACATGTTAATAATGTAAGGAGTCAGTTGTATTACACATATCATATGTTGTTTACATTGTAGCTATTGGCTCGCTTTTGTAAATGACAGCAAGGCTGTTCTACACTGCATAGTACAGACAGAGGAGACGGGGCTGGTTGTCACATTTTTTACTTTACTGAATGTTTCTAGCTCTGTAAAATTTGTTTAAAATGAGATGTTACTGATCTGCTAAACGTTCTGCTTTTTACACAGCTGAGCAAAGACTTGCAGACATTGACTACACACAGCTAACCCAGCTAAATGAAAGGTATAAATGGTCGTTAGTGTGCTAAATTAATTTTTGTTATTATTCCTGAATGTTTCAGTTGCCTTTGAACTAGTGTTTTAATATCCCATTTTAAAAACAAGATGGTAATAAAAATGAAAATGTCTAACTGCTTTGCTTCTCGTCACAGTATCAGTTCTGAAGAGGCCCATAAAAAATTCATGAAACTTTATCAAGAAATATTCCTGCACCCTCAGACATCTTTACCCAGAATACAACTCAAGACTAGGACGTGAGTAACTATTTCTTTCATTATTGAAACATTATGCACAGCGCTAATTAGTAATCACAGTGTGTATTATGGGATCAGACCACTAGTTAAAACTTTCAATAAGTAAGGAAAAGGTAAGTTTTGCATTTAAGTCTGTAGGGCAGACATCATGGAGTCAGTTGTTTCCAATGCAGAATTGCTATATTCCTAGGAATTCTGTCTAAAATAAAGTGCAGATCATGTCTGCTTAGTTTCAGTGAGCTGTTTGTGATCAGTTTCAGGTAATGGTGTAATCCTCTTACCCTGAGAACTAGTTTATTCAGCTGCAAAACTTAGTACTTAGTAAACACTGTAGCAGTGTAAACTCAGTAAAGCTCAGCATTAGATCAGATTACCATATAAAGGAAACGTGTATATAGTTCAAATTTAATGTAATCAAATTATAACATACTTTTATGTGTTTGTAAAGTAAGCTATTTGATTCAGGGTTTGTTTGTTTAAACAGGGTTTGTTGTTTGTTTATTTGATTAAGAATACAGTAATATTGTGAAATAGTATTACAGTTTAATAGAAAATCTGCTTAATATTTTTGCGGACCAGGACAGTCTAATTTTAGTGTCATTCTGATACCGTTATAGTTTGTGTTAATATTTTTTATTGGATTTTATATATATATATATATATATATATATATATATTCTGCCTTCATGTTAATTTTAGTTTAAGGTTTAGTCATTTTGTTGTGTTTTTCCTTTTTATTATTTGTTTTTAAATATGTCTATATACTTTTTATTAATTTTTATTTACATTACTTAATTATCAATGTTGTGAAAAATTGTCTCTGGCTTCACAGTACATCAACAACATATAAATACACATAAGAAAAAACACAATAATTACATACAGACACACATAAAAAAAAATAATTTAGGAAACACACACACACACACACACACACACACACACACACACACACACACACACACACATCAGCCACTTGCATTTAAAATTTACATTTTAATTTAAAATTTCAGTTCTAGTTAAGTACATCAAGTTAAACTAAATATAAACAAGAAATGTTAAAATATAAAAATATACTTTTTTAAAATGTATTGTAAAATATTATTTTACTAAATGTTAAATATTATTTAACAAGTAATGATTTTTTTGTTTTGTTTTTTGTTAACTATAATAACCCTAAACCAGGATACTTTTTTCAAGATTCTCTGAGGAATAGAAAGTTCAAAATAGCAGCATTTTATTTTTGAATAGAAATGTTTTGTAACATTATAAATGTATTTCCTGTTATTTTGATCGATTTAATACATCCTTACTGAATAAAATTAATTACAGAGCCCAAAATTTAGAACAATTGTGTATATTAAAATGTGAAGGTGCTTTCAACAGGCCTCCGAGTCAAAATTCATTTGTAATATTACTGTTATTTTTACCTCTTAAAAAAAAAACTGTATTGTACTGTTACTTTGCTAATAATAGCGTTCTGGAGCAGTTTTAGCCTCTACGTCAAACCTGCGTCAATATTCTAAAAATTGCCTTTTTGGAAAGTCACATCTTGTCGAGTGAAAGTCACAAACAGGAAGTGTTTTATAAAAGACACGTGGGCCGCGCCCCTGCAGAGGCATGATGCAGAAACTGAGGACCTGTCAGTCATTTCACTCAGAGATGTTCTGAGTAATGTTTACAGTCCTCTCAACAGCCTGCTGGAGCAGCAAAAATGAATGTTCTTGTGGGTAGTGACATATGAGTCATGGCTCTAATTGGCTGGAATATAGATCTGCTCCCAGTAGGAATTGGGTGTCTTGAATAGCGCTCACAAAGAAGGGTTATTTAAGGATTGGTTAAAATGAAAAATGGTGAGTGATTATCTTGTAAATCAACTTTAGGACTGTGGTTAAGGTAATTCTGATTGAATGCACTGCTTAATGTGGCTGTGCTGTTCAGTTACACTATCAATCAAAAGTTCGGACACACATACTCATTCTTTATTGTTACTTTTCCCACATTTTATAATATAAGGTCATTAAAACTATGAATTCACACCAGTTGAAGTATGGAAATTCTTATATTTGAGAATACAGTATATACCTTAGTCTATAGTTTATTTATAAGGACACTTTATATTCGTCTACAAAACTAATTTCAAACATTTAGGCAAAAGATTGTATATAAAGTTTTTATGATCAATAATGATGTTTAAATAAATTTGTTTCTTAAAGGAATAGTTCACCCAAAAATGAAATTTGTTGAAATTTACACACCCTTAGGCCATCCAAGATGTAAATGAGTTTTTCTTCATTGGAACAGATTTAGAGAAATTAGCATTACATCACTTGCTCACCAATGGATCCTCTGCACTGAATGGGTGCCGTCAGAATGAGAGTCCAAACGGCTGATAAAAACATGACAATAATTCACAAGTTATCAACTTGTGAAATAAAAACCTGTGTGTTTGTAAGAAACAAATCCATCATTAAGCTGTTTTTAACTTCAAACTGTTGCTTCCGGCTAAAATATGAGTTTAAAATATTGCTTTCTCCAGTGAAAAGGCTGTCTCATCTGAATCAGGAGAGAAATATGCACAGATCAAGCACCTTTACAAACAAAAACAATTCAAATCAGTTCTTAACAAATATGTTAATGGATTTAGATGTGAGAGGACAACAGGGGATCAACTTTTTCCACATGACAAAGTGTTATGAATTATGGACTGGTGTTTTGATTTGACCCTAAAAACATCTTAATGGTAAATGTGTTTATTATAAACACAGCTTTTCACTTCACAAGACATGTTAATTGATGGACTGGAGTCGTGTGTATTACTTGCTGATTATTGTGATGTGTTTATCAGCTTTTTGGATTCTGACGGCACCCATCCACTGCAGAGGATCCATTGGTCAGCAAGTGATGCACTGCTAAATTTCCCCAATTCCGTTTTGATGAAGAAACAAACTCATCTATATAGTGGATTGCCAGAGGACAAGTAAATTTAAGCAAATGTTCATTTTTAAGTGAACTATTCCTTTAAGATATTTTCTTCTGGTCATGCAATCACTTTTATTTCTTGCAGTCCAAAAGTGCTAAACTACATTTCATCATGAATATTCTCATTTATTACATTCTGATTCAACAGCACAAACTTTGGAATTGGCAAATGATGGATATAAACTTTACGAGAATCATCTGATCTTCTCTATTCCTCTTGGCAGCCAACCTCCAGTGAAGCTGGGAGTATATGAGTCTGTCCAGGAGGTCAGCAAACATCAGCCACATGGAAAACTGGCTCAGGAATCACTCATGAATCATGTGATTAAAGCCCTTAAGAAATTGTGAGTATGACTAAGTGTTCTTTGTGGGTTATTTAAAGGCCCTCTGGACATATTGATGATACAAAATGACTGATATAAACCACACATTTATATGGTTTGTCTGGCCTGATTTGAATCTGTTGGGGTGAATCTCATTAAATCTGTCAAACAGGTCAGATTTCTCCCCAAAATCAAAAGCTCATTTAAATGAGCGCATTTCCTCCTGCACTTCTCATTACTTTCACGCAAAAAAACTCACTTTTATAATGTGAAACAGAATATGTATTTTAAATGGTACCGTTAATGATATGTTTTAATGCTTTTAATTTATGCTGATTTTAATAGAAAAATGTGTCCAGACAGAACAGTTCTCATTACTGCATTACAGATGAGAATTGAAAATATTGATATGCATTACAATGCTAATGAAAATTGTGGAATGTGTCAAGACTAGTTTATTATTATCAGACGACACTGTTTTATTTATTTGTAATTTATAACATAATAAAGTTGACATCCGACTGTTCAACATCTAGTGTTTTCATCTACCAACAGAGGGCAGTGTAGCACCTTTTCAGCATGTCAAATTATATCTGCTCAGGGCTACATGCATCTCAGAATTTCTTTGGTTAATATTTAAAGTGACACAGTTTTAATTAGTTTTAGCCATATGAAAACTGTGGCAAATTAAAATCATAGCTTTCATTAAAATGAGGAGGACATTCTGAGAATTCACTGTTGAATGACATCTGGTAACACTTCATTAAGAGCATAATAGAGAATGGGACTAATCTCCTGCCCTCTCTGTCGCTATCTCGCAGTGTTATCTTAATTCATATCGATAGGCCCTGTTTTACTTTCCTGCTGTCACAGTTCATTAATGTGAGAATCGTTGAGTGGGAGAGAGAGAGAGAACAATATAGATTTCTTTAGCTCTCGTGTTGAGCGGCACAGGGCTGTGGGATTGAAATCTCCAAATACTATTTCCTCCTCTTATATGTTGCTTGTTAGGTGTTTGAATATCGTTCCTTGTGATACAATCTCCCTCATTCACCCACTGAACTTCCCAGGGAAGTTGTTTTTTATTGGTTGTTCTTGAGCTTTGTAGGACAGATAGACACTAGAGACAGAGGGAGTTTTGGTTCCTTGCCGCTGTCGCCTCTGGCTTGCTCAGTTGGGGACACTTAATTTCTAGCGATTATTGCCGATTTGATTGCACAGATACTATTTAAACTAAATTGAGCTAGACAATGACATCTCTGAATTCAATAATGAAATGCCTTTAACTGAAAATTGAGTGTTTAATCTTATCATTATACATTAATGACACTCTATCCTCCAATTTGAAACTGTTAAGTGCTTTGACACAATCTGTATTGTTAAAAGCGCTATATAAATAAAGGTGACTTGACTTGACGCAAGAAAGATGATATGGATATCTTTCAGTGCAGGATTGGAGCACAGTTTGTGTGAAAAATTAATAGGAGCTAGATTTTTATATGTTCTGTGGAGAAAGCTTAACCCCAAGCCTCTATGATATTTTGCTCACTATACGGTGTATGGCACAGATTCCTCTTATTTTACACTATCATTCAAAAGTTTGTAGTTGGTAAGATTTATTTAGTGTTTTGAAGTCTCTTATTCTCACCAAGGCTGCATTTAAAAAAAAAAAAAAATTAAAATAAAATAAAGAACAGTAATATTGTGAAATATTATTATGAATTAAAATAACTGTTTTCCATTTTAATACATTTTTTAATTTAATTTATTCCTGTGCTGCAAAGCTGAATTTTCAGCATCATTACTCCAGTATCTCACAGTCCTTCAGAGATCATTCTAATATGCTGATTTAATTTTTGAAAACACTTGTTCTGCTTAATATTTTTGTGGAAAACATAATACGTTTTTTCAGGATTCTTTGATTTATAGAATGTTGGAAAGCCAGCATTTGTTAGAAATACAAATATTTTGCAACTACGGAAAAGTATTTTCTGTCACTTTGTCATCAGTTTAATGCGCCAAAGTTTAATACATACGATTTTTGAAATCTTTAAGCATTAGCAAGCACCACCATCCCGTAGGAGAAGCTTGCACCAGTGCACCATGGTAGAACATAATCAGAGTGAATACCGAGCACTCAGTATGTGATAGATGGACTGTGCCTTAGGCGGAGTTAATGGAGGCAGATGGCAAAGCATTTCTCCTGGATTGCTTCACTACTTTGATGTGCTGTGCATGCTTAGTTATAACAAGTGAACATTTGTGCTTTAATGTGCCATATTACAGCTGAGTAACATGGATCACATACAGAAAGCTTCATGCATGGGCAGCTCGAAGGAGAACTTCCTGTGATACCCGTTCTGCATTTGTAGTGACATTACCTACAGGGCTTTGCGATGCCCTTGTAGATGGTTCTTAATGCTTTTTCATGTCTTCACGTGTTTTTTCCCCCCTCCCAGCTCAGTCTCTAGATATCTGGGTCGTGTATGCCAATTGCCACCAGGGGAATTTGTTTGAAAGATGTGAGCTGGATAAGAGAAATAGGTCATGATTTTATTCGATTTGGGAGACGTAATCGTCTCGTCCCTGCAAGGTTCTGCCGTGTGACATTCAGCGAACTGTATTGTGAAAGAATCTCAGCCATGTGGAAATGAGATTAGAAAGGGTAAAAAATTGCAAGCCCACAGCGATAGACACTCGGCAGTTTCACAGGAATCACTATCAAATGATGAATGAGGGCCCAAGGGTTTGTTTTAAAGGTAAACAAAACGCTGATATGGTTTAAAGTCAACATGAAATCAAAATTTACCCTGTTACTTTTTTTCTTTTAAAGCGCATCGCTGGTCGCATTGTATGTTATGGCTCTTTAGTGCATGTTATTCTAAAAAGAAAAAAACCTCGTCTTTCAATGAAAAGGCAATAACATGCTTTGATTTTGAATGATGTGCCCTTACATTTCAACACTCTCATTTCATGGCCACAATCCAATCCATCCCAGATGGATAAAATCAAGGGCCAGGCTGTGGCATTCTCATCCTGTTTCAAAGTCAGCCCCTGCTGGTAGATATCATAACTACATCATTTGGTGAATTTTTTTTTTTTTTGTAATTTTTTATCTGCCTCTTTTGACATCACATAGTCACTAGTGAAGGGTTTGGAAATGTATTCATTCGTTATGGTGCCATCAACCATTAAAGTGTTGTCATGATGTAATCTGGTGGTTCCAAAGTGATTAGTCACTTGACAATTGCACCTCAGTTGATTAGTCTCATATCAACTTAGATGTGGAACTGAGTACCCGTGAGCAAAGATGGCAGATTTCAAATCGCTTAATTTCAGGGTGTGAATGTGAGTAGATTTCTTAATTATAAATCTCCTTGAATGTTGAATATCCTCTTTGATATGTCAGATTTCAGACTGCGTTTTGTGTTGACTGTAATGCAGACTTTAATTTGTAATTATCATTTGCACGTCAGTGTCATTGCTCACCTCTTCTAAGTACATTTTAAACCCATCTGAAGGTCATCCGGTGACCTGGTGTGTGTACATACACTAACCTATATGGGTTTGTTGTCTAGTGTGTCTTTACATCTGCTCTTGTCATAAAGCCAGTTTTCCCCATCCAGGTCTCAAGGGGAGCTGGACCAACTGTGCTGGCAACACATACATACACACACACACACACACACGCACACGTACACACACACTTCCTGCTCTTGCACACTGTTCCCGTGAGAGCTTGTCTCTCTGCCAGCTCTGGAGGCAGGAAGTGCTTGGCTTCCCCCCGTGCTGGCTTCGCCCATGTAGCTCCACGTCCAGGAGGCCATTGTAACAGTCAGAGCAGTGCAGTGATGGGGGGAGAACCAGCGGAAGACATTCAGCTTATTTAATGAAGGAAGCCGGCCAGCACAACCTGCTTTGTGTGCACTTTCTGACTGTATTTTTGTTATAGTTCATGTATTTATTTTGCTCTGTGTTTCAGGGCTCTGACCCCTCCTCAAGAGTTCACCCTTTCCCACAATCCTCCTCCTGTGTTTCCTGGGGATGTGTGCTGAACAGAGAAACACACTTTGACCCAGAACATTTTTCAATGTTACCCGAAACTATAATCAGGGCAAATATGAGGCACATACATACATATATACAGTATGCATACATACTTGCGTGTATATATATATATATATATATATATATATATATATATAATGGCAACATTGTTATATATAAAACAATACAATTTTATACAAGGTTTAAATTGTTCTACCAGCGCATTGTGAATCATGAACTAACAATGAGCAATATATGCGTCGCGTATACGTCCCACTGCATTGTATATACAGCAGTCAACAGCCGGTAGAAACAACATAACTGAGAGCGAGAGAACCGGTGTTTAGCCGTACATATAGGAAGCCAAATGCACTGAAAGTGGGACGAAACAGCACAATGTTACAGAGCTCGCACCGCGCTGGCACTGACCTGTCATCGGCGCGGATCAATTGACCGAGCCGCGCTACCGAATGAATCTCGTGCTACGAACGGCACAAACTAATCTCACGCTGATCAGTTAAAAATACTTAATGTTCACACACAAATATGGTTAAAACACTAAGCATTATAACGACATGACATTCACAAAGGAATCTGGAGTGATGCATGAATTTAAGTATATTTTGAGGCGCATTACCTTGAAAAATGAAAGTAATCCACAGCGTCCTCAGCAGCTCAGATGTTGGGAGAAAATGAAGACTCTTAAAGGGTTACTCCACCCCAAAATGAAAATTTTGTCATTAATTACTTACCCCCATGTCGTTTCAAACCCGTAAAAGCTTCGTTTGTCTTCGGAACACAATTCAAGATATTTTGGATGAAAACCAGACTGTCCCATTGCCTGCCAAGTAAATAACACTCTCAAGGCCCAGAAAAGTATGAAAAACATCGTCAAAATAGTCCATCTGCCATCAGCGGTTCAATATGAATGTTATGAAGCCACGAGAATACTTTTTGTATGTAAAGAAAACAAAAATAACGACCTTTTTATTCAACAATTCGTGTCCTCCGTGTCACCGTAGCACCATTTTGGAGAGTGTCCGCTGGACGCAAACAGCGTACGCTGTTCCGTGTCAGCCGCACCACACGGATACGCTGTTTTCATTCCAATCAAAGTGTAAATAAACGTAGAAAACGAATCCGTGTGGTTTGCATCCAGCGGATATTCTCCAAAATGGTGCTACGGTGATGCAGAGGACACAAATTGTTGAATAAAGTCGTTATTTTTGTTTTTTCAGTTTCATCTGACCATAGAAGCCAGTGCCATTTGAAGTTCCAGTCGTGTCTGATAACTGAATTTGCTGGAGTTTGTTTTTGGATGAGTGAGGAGAATTTTCCTTGAAACCCTCCCAAACAACATGTGGTGATGTAGGGGATGTTTGATATATATATTTTTTAGGTTTCTGGCCCCAAGACACAACTAATCTCTACAATTCTCCAGCTGTGATCCTTGGAGAGTCTTTGGCCATAACTCCAATGTAGACACGTCCTCTTCCAGGCAGATTTTTAACATCTTTAGTTGATTGGAACCTCTTAATTATTAACCTGATGGTGGAAATGGGGATTTTCAATGCTTTAACTATTTTCTTACTGCCACTTTCTATTTTGTGATGCTCAACAATCTTGTTCTGCACATCATCAGAACTATATTCTTAGGTTTTACTCCTTTTGATGAATGATTAAGGGAAGTTGGCCTTTGTGTTCCTCATATTTATAATCCTGTGGAACAGGAAGTCATGGCTGGACAATGTCATGCTCCTAGTCACCCTGGTGTGCTAAAAATGTAAATATGAATGGGAATATACTTCAGAGATATTTTACTCATAAGAATTTCTAGGGGTGCCAATAATTGTGGCCAACATTCATTGGAGAAAAATATTTATTTCATCATGAGATTTTCTCCCCATTTTCAGTTGTTTTACTTCAGTGATAAGTTAGAATTTTGTGTATTTTTTGAGTGAAAGATCAAAAGGATAAACAATGCAGATTTATTTTCACAGCCGCCTTTGCTCATATTTATCAAGGGTGCCAATATTAGTGGAAGGCACTGTATATACATGTATATGTATGTATGTATGTATATATATGTATGTATATAAGCATACTCAATGATTGGCTCAAAAAGAGAAATATGTAAAACCACCTCCTCTTTTACAGTTTTTCACATATATTAACATTTCAAACCACAATTTAACATCTGTCACCATCTATATATTCGGCCAATGGCTGTGATTATCATCCAGTACAGTTCAGATGTGTATATCACGTGAAATGTTTAGTTTTATGGTGTTTTCTTAAAGTTTAGATCATTTGGAAAGCTCTGGGGCTTATGATTGGCCAGGTTCCCTATCAGCCTACAGCTCTAAACCGCTGATGTATTTGCTGTTTAAGATGTTGTCATGGTAACAGCTGATGAGGGCTGTTGAGTGTGGAGGAGGCCAAATGAAGATGGGAAAAAATCCTAAACTTTGTACCTCTTTTGTATATTCACTACTTCTCATTCAGTGGTGATATTTGAATTCACTTTTTTCTTTATAATTTCTTTTTAAATAAGGATTACTTTCTCATGTATATAATAAATGTGTATATAATAAATGTCCATTTAAAGGTCAGTGCCTTAGTGCTCAATGGACTTTCACAGATATTTTGTTGTATTAAATCAACAGGCATTATTTCAGTTCAATGGTTTCTGGTGTGTCGTCTTGGGAAAAGCATGTTTTTTGAGCATAGAGGTGCTTTATGATTTTTTTTTTGGACTGTACTAAAGCATAAAAATGCCATATGTTTGCAGAAATTTAGGAAACATGCTAAGTTCACACATTTGTCACATACTCCGAAAAACAACGTTACAGCCAGTTATTCTACTTTCAAATGTGTGTTCCATGTCGGAATGTCTGTTTTTGTTTTGGTCTGTGTGATTCCTCCCACTGCCAGTCTACCCAATAGTATTTCGATATGCTGGGTTGCCAGGTGGTGGAAAACACAGCGTATTGCAGCCATCGAAGGAAGCAAATGAAATGGAGGAGAGAACGCAGATTTTACCCGACCTAAACAGTCTCGGCATCCATCTAAAAAGCTTTGTGACCATAGAACAATAAATAATATATTTTATAATATATAATATAAAACGTGGATGAATCAACTCATTAACTTACAGTGTGTAAGGCTCGTGACCTTTTATTATCAATTGTGCTCGTTCCTGTTACATGTCCTCAATCTGGCAACCTGCGTGAGCATAGAGTCTGAAAAAAGGAGGCGGGAGAAACAACTCTCTCCAATATTTTGAATTTAGACCGCAGTAACCACTTCACCTGCTAGTCGCCAATATTACACACTGCACCTTTAAACTGATTTTTGCAACATGGTAGATGGTTTGTTAAAAGTCCATACCCTGTAGTCTGGTAGTCAATAGTTTTTCTACCTGTGCCAGAAAATAATTTCTTCTCACTTTGGGAGTTTGAAGATCATGATCCATTGCTGTGGATCAGTTTGTTCTTTCAGAAGACATTTATGATCAGATATTTAATATTTTGGGACATTAAGAAACTAGAAACACCCATGATTTCATTACTCTTCACTGTGGGAAAGGAGAGCCAGAGAGAAATTAACCAGACTGGATTTTTTCTGGAAATATGACCAGGATCAGGTGCTGTTCGCACATGGTATCGCTGACGGTTCTGAGTGATGGAGTCAGGGGATACGTGCACTGGTAAATCTCTTTTACTGGAGGAGTGAGGTTTCTTACCAGAGCAACTCTGAATATAACAACAGCTGCAGTGGAAACTTCATCATCATCATTGGAGAGGTTGAATGGGATTGGGAAGAAGGGAAAGTCCACTTCTGGGCAGGTCAATCAAGGCTTGGTGTTTTGGACCAGACTCTCTTGTTGTCAGGCTTGAGAACAGAAAACACAAACACCTAAATGATTTATTTGCCCCAAAGCTGAATAAATGAACTCATTGACTTAACTATAGGTTTAATCTAAACCAGGTATTTTGAGCCTTTGTTTCTTGGTTATTACTGGCTTGACTGTTGTTTTCACGTCAACAGTGCAGCTTGTAGAAAAATTACAAATAAGCACTATTTAATCCCTATTGTTTGTTTGAAACATCAGTGAGCGTAAATGGAGACTTTTACTCAAGTCTTTTGCTTCTCAGATTTTTCTACTGAGAATTTTCTCTCTAAAATCTCTCGTTTTCTCAAGAATTTCATTAAAGATGTCAACAACATATCCCAACTGTCTTCAAATTTGAGCCTGATACACCAAAGTCTGTAATTAAAGGTCAGAGGTTTTATATTTGATCTAAAATATTTTATCAGATTTGTAAGATACTAAAATTACTAAAACGTAATTAAATATGAATGCTGTATAGAAATTAAAGAAAATACAACTAATAAAAACAACAAAAGCACCTAACAAAATTATTCAAACTTAATCAAAATTGAAAAAAAATAAATTAACTGAAAATAGAAAATTAAAAGACTGCAATATATATATATATATATATATATATATATATATTAAACACTAAAATAATGCAGGACTTAAATCAAACCAATTAATAATATAGATGCTACCACATGACTAACGGTTTTTTGTTTACCTGACAAAACAATTATTGCTACTATTATTTATGTATTTATTTATTTTTTTACCAGCATGTGAAAGTTTACGAGCTATGAAAGAGCAACCTTTAAATAATAACATTTTACTTGGGGAATTGTTGGTGAGCGATTGGCCCAAACAAAAGCAAAGCAGAAATCTGCACACTTATTTCAGTGTCTTTGTTTAATAATACAGTTTTATAGCAGAAATTTAGAAGAATGATTGATCCCTACAGGGTGCCTCTGACAAACCGCCTCGCTGTGCCTGAAATGTTTATGAGTTGCTGTATCAAGTCAGAAAATGTGTTTTGTTTTGTTTTTCTTATACAACGATTTAAGTTTTTCCATTTAGCAGAATCTCCCGCTAGGCGTGTGAAAGGGTTTTGTTTTCACAGAGTGGTGTTTTGGTCCAAAAAACGTTCCCAGTTTTGATGACATACACACGTGTTGGCTGAGGAGTCTTATTTAACAGTTCTGACAGTTATAATTTGTGCTTGAGCTCTGTTTTGTCAGGATTCGGGACTCTTTGGCTAGTAGCAGGAGAACCTCAGAACCAGCTGCAAAACTGAGACTTCTGACAGCTGCTACATGTGAGGAAACGGATCTCTTCTCTTCTTTCTCTCTCACACATCCATAACAGCCAAGCGATATTAAGTAAAGCGGTAGTTCAACCAAAAATAATTATTTAATTGGTGTATTTTTTTCCCCCTTTGGAGTGCAAAAGAGGATATTTTGAAAAAAATCTTGTTTTTTTTATAATGAAAATCAATGGGGTCCAACGTTTTTAGTAATATCTTCTCTCTTCAAGGAATAGTTCATCCAAAAATGAATGCTTGCTGGAAATGTACTCACCTTGAGATCTTCTAAGATGTAGATGAGTTTGTTTCTTCATCAAAGCAGATTTTTGTAGAAATTTGGCATTACATCACTTGCTCACCAATGGATCCTCTGCTGTGAATGGGTGCCGTCAGAATGAGAGTTCAAACAGTTGATAAAAACACCACAATAATAAGTAATCCACACCACTCTAGTCCATCAATTAATGTCTTATGAAGCAAAAAGCTGCGCATTTAAAAGAAGCAAATCCCTCATTAAGGAGTTTTAACTAAACTTCTGCTTCTGGCCAAAATACCAGTCCATAATCTAAAATAGCGCTTCGTCCAGTAAAAAAAAACAAAAGATTTACAGTATTACAAATGCAGCTTTCATTTCAAAAGACGTTAATTGATGGACTGGAGTCGTGGATTATTGTGATGATTTTATCAGCTATTTGGACTCTCATTCTGACGGCACCCATTCACTGCAGCGGATCCATTGGTGAGCAAGTGATGTAATGCTGAAATTCTCCAAGTCTGTTCTGATGAAGAAACAAACTCATCTACATCTGGGATGGCCTGAGGTTGACTACATTTTAAGTAAATTTTCCTTTTTGGGAGGAAATCTTTCTGGTCTTTATCAGTGGAGAAGATAGTAGACTGTAAGACTGCAGTGCATGATGGATGCGGCATTGGATGTTTCTGATAAAGCAGCTATGGTAACGGTCGTATCATTGTTGGCTTTTACAGAGCTCGTCTATTCCGACTTTCTTGGTGGGATAAAAGGGATGAAAAGAACAAAAAATCATTTTGTTTCTAAATGCTAACTTGACTTTTTCCCCTCCTATTTTGCCTGAGCTCAAGAAAAGTGCTGCAGATAATTTAAGGAAAGACAGTGGAGGTTATCAGCAATGAGATTTGCGCGTTCCGATTGAATTGATTACCCGGAGAAGGTTTCCCTTTTATCTTCAAAGTAAAGTGGCACTTAGAATTTGAATTAAGTTTGCTGGCCATTCTGACCCCAAAACAGCTTTGTGGCTTTAACTTTGAGATAGCTCTTATCGATGTACCTCTTTCTCTGTGATTTATGTCAGTGGCTGCTCTCGGTTTAGTGGCAATTTTCCTGGTGCATTCTCTGGAGATAGTTCGCAGGAAAGTATTTGGTGGCTGATAAGATAGTGTTGTAAAGGCGGCCCGCTCCGCAGATAAGCACCATTACGGTTATTTGTTGAAAGACAAAGCCTCTCGCTGTCCGACAGGCCTGTGAAAGCTGCTCAGAGAAAGCGGCTGGCTGCTGAAACCTCTCTGACTCTCTGTAATTGTCTCACAAACTGAGCAGCACAAACATGGAGAACGGTCCTTAACCCTCCTCATGGGAGGTGAAATGAGAGCATCTTTGCTGTGGGATCGTTGTGACACTGGTTTTCTCTTTGTTCTGTTGAGGTTGTTGTTGTTCATTCTTCACTTTGATGCAAAATGGGTTATTTTATGAAACGGGTTCAATTCACAGTTTGATTTAAATCGCTGTATGAGATAAAGTGTTAATAATTTGCGTTGTGCATTAAGTTTTAATACATGTCAGGATGTAATTATATGTTTTCACACAAACATTATATGTTTTTGGGGACACAACTTTATTTCTTTTGAGGAACTAATAATCTAAATTATTATCTAAAATAATCCCAGCTAATGATCAACTATCTGAACTGATATTGAAAGTGTAAAGAATAATATTTTCTAATGCAGAGGGCAAAAATGCATTAGCATTATTAAAGAAAATTACGGTATGTGTGGTGGTGTGAATGACTTTATTAATGTTGTAAAAGTGAGCATCAACTATTGGTTGTGTAAATCGTTTTTTTGTACACATGCAAATGACACTTATTTTGTAGAATGGGACTCTTTTGGAAATTCAATAGTTTTCTTCACTTTCTCACCTCTTTCCTGCTTTTTTCTTTCTCTCTCTCTCCTTCACTTCTTCTGTTTTTATTCCGCACCACAGGCTCTGTGTGTACCGCAATCAGCAGATATTCTCACAAAAAAAGTTATAATTCAGTTTTTTCCCCATTCAGTTGGCGATAAGTTCCTTCCAGTTAATTAGAATCTTATGGGGGGATTAAAGCTTGCAATTATTATTATCTACAGAGAATTCATAATTAATGGAAGTATATGGAAATGTCAGCGAGAATCCTGGAATTAAGCCAGAGTTCATTTCCTAGTCAGCTTCTATTTCGAAGTCACCAGTTAGCAAAATTTCGACACAAAAATGGTTTTCAGGTTCAGTTTGGCCTTTTGAAATGCTGTTGTTTAGTAACAATGCACTTTTGTTGAACTAATATAAAGAAGAGATGAAAGAAAAACTGGCGAGGTTCATATCTGATTGGTTGGGCTTCAGTTTTCTCAGACTCACAATCAAAGAGAGATCTGATTTGACTTACAAGGCCTATGGCTTTGGTTTGATGCCTAAAGTGAATTATTCTGTATATTTGAACTGGAAAAATAAAAATGGCATTAAAAAAATCTCAGTGGCTGGTGGTCAAAAATAAAATCCCACCCCGTCACGTGGCTTTTAATCATATGATTGTTTCACAGTCATTTTAGAATCGGCTGTATTTTTGTGGATAATTATGGATGCTGTATATAAATCCGAAAAAAATTCTTATTTTATATTTTTATTTCTAATTTAAGATAAGGAAACTATGGAAGCTTGTTTCTGCCACAAATTTTCTTTATCTTACAATTTTTACTTTTTTCTTACAATTCAGACTTTTTTTTTTTTTTCAGAAGTCTGAGTTATTATCTCACAATTCTGTTTCTTGTTTCCGCCACAGAATGAAAAACAAAGTTAATTGCAACATTTCCTCACAGAATTACGAGTTTGTCTATAATTCTGAGTTAAAAAGCCAAATTTATTCAAATTGATATCCAACCAGTTTTGTCAGGTTTTTGAAACTCTAATCAGTGCTCTCTAATTGGGCTTGTTTTCTTTTAAAAATGAATACTTTTCATGGACATTCTTGTTAAATAAAAACTAATTAGGTAACTTCTTTTGAATGTGAATATTCTGTAGAAACCATGAGTATCTGAAGTTCCCATCATGACTCATAATGACCTTAAATGTTCAACCTTGCCTCATTCCCATCCGTAGATAGATGATGTTACTGCTAATTGTATCTTTTAAAAGACAGTTGCGCTCTCACCCCAGAAATGACCCATAGTGTAAAAGATGATATCCCATTATCTTAACGGCATAATGTGTTTCTTTTTATCCGCGTAGCGCTTTGGCAGGAGGACGGGGAATTACAAACTTGGTGCACAGAGGATGTTTTGTGAACCCTGAAATTAAGACTGCCAAACTGTGTGCGAGACGTTCCTGTAAATTGTAAACTCATGCTTGTACATCTCTGCTAACGCTATTAGGACTAAGCTCTGCCATCTGTGTAGTGTTTTACTGTGAATGCATTTGAGTTTATTGATTTGTAGTCTGGAGTGTATCGAAGATGGAAAATGTAGGTGTATAAAGCATATGAAATGTTTGGAGACTCTTTGGTGAGTCATTTCTGTTGTTCAGCACCGTTTGAACTCCAATGAAATTGCTTGTTTAGTAATTTTAGCAAGCATTTCTATATAAAAGTAAACAGACTTTCAGAAATATGACAATATAACTGTAGTAATTCTAATAGGATGGATATAAGAGCTACAGTTAGTCTTTGCTTATTGAGTGATTGACAGTTAAATTGCTTGAGAGTGTCAAATTGAAGTAAATTTTTATGTTTTTTTTTTTAACTCACTTTTGAAATTTTGATAATATTAACAAGTGAGACAGCTGATAGTATAAGATATTACAGAATTTCTCAAATCCATTACTAATATTCACTGATGTTAGTGCTGTCATTGGCCCAACAAAAATGTTGCCACTTTCTGGATAATGCTATTTTTGTTAGTTAAAAATTTTACAAAAGTGATATTGCAAACACAGAAAAACACCTAAATTTTGGCAAAACAAATTATATTCCCAACAAAACCTGTTTTGTTTGAAAAACATTCTCTAGAAAAAAAAAATTAAATACCCGTAATTAGGGCTGGGTAAAAATATAGATTTCCCGATTTTAATCGATTCTCATTTTTACGGAATGATATCAATTCATAAATTGCATGAATCGATTAGTCTAGGCTGTTTTCTGTTAATGAATGGAACATTATAGCGCATCTCCCATCTAATAAATTGCAATAAGCTTTGTGCTTTGTTACTTTTTATATGAAACAAAGTCTCAGATTTCCAACTGTGTTCATTTTATTACAGTATTCAAACAATAAATACCGTTTTGGCACTGTGAACTGGTCATCTTCTCTACCAATTTCAGCATGAAACAAACATGAATGAACATCTGAAGGTAACTTAAATGGAAGAGTACAACTCGTTAGTCAGCTAGAGAAATGAACTCTATAGATGAGCATTTTGCCAAATATGTGCACCATATAACATATTCATTATAATGTTTTACTGATCTTCAATGTTTCATTTATGTTTAAATAAATCTGTCAAATTTTTTTGATAGACACCATTTAAATATTTATAGTTCAAAAAACGAATTGAAATAGAACTATAATTATATATTTGTAACATTATTGTAATAAAATCTTCATTGAGTGTAATTTAAGCGTTTGTATACAAATCAGTCAATTTTAACCTTCAAAATTATAGTAACGTAGTACCAGCTGACTCTTATGTAGGCTATTTTTTACAGCGTTAGTTGAGAGATTTCTTTTTCCTTGAGAAAATTTGCCATGTACTGTGCTTGATATATGTCCAGAATAATCTATATTGAATCAGTATCGAATTGTGAAATTTGTGTCAAAACCCAGGCCTACCTGTAATAATTCTTAATAAATTGCTATTTTTTATTTTTGTAAGTGTGGTTAGGAGCAAAATCACTTAATTGTGATATTAGGATTAGAAATCTAATAAAAACAATTTCCAAGTTATTAAAAACAACTATGGCAATAAAAGTGTGTGTGTGTGTACAGGAATAACAAATTGGGTTCCTTTTTTCTTGTTGTTGTTTAAGCATTTGAATGGAAAGGCTGATGGATGTCAATCATACTTCAGAGATGGAATATTCTGGTACAACGCAGAATTGTTTGAGAGCTTTTATTCTTTTTGCCTGTCTAAAGCCGGCTGTGTTGAGACTGACACTGATTTACCGAACCCACAAGCACAAGCAAACACCCACAAAGGATTGATTGATGGATATGACCTTCATCCAGCATAAGCAAACTCATGCGCACACAGTCTATCGGCATTGTGATTACTCACTCACGCTGGCAGCGGTGTGCTCTTGATGGCTAAACTCCTCCCCGGCTATTGCGCTTGAGTTTTTGTCTCTCAGATGCCCATGGACCTAGACACCACACTAATACCATCATCATCACACTCTAAGACACTCGTTTTCCCTTAAAACATAATAACACGCTGCAGAGGGGTTTCTTAATAGCAAGTGTTCAGGTTTCATTATCTGAGATGGTGCCTGTAGGACAGTGAGGGTGTAAAAAGATTAAGAGTTTTTTGTTTGGGTTGCAGGGGGTTTGTCTGGGACACACACTTACTTTAATGCAGATGAGACTAGATTTCGAGCCAGTTTATCCTAGAGTCTTTTAAAGAATGTCTTTAATGGACTCTGAAGGTGCAATTAAATAGCTGCAGGTCGCCAAATCGATGTATGGTCACTAGTAGCTGCTGCTAGTTAACTTACTCCCCAAACCTATCTGGAGACAAATCATATAACCATCAGCGTCATTATGGTCTACTAACTAGTCAACTAATTAATCTGCACTATTTTATTTATATATATAATTAAATTTTTTAATTGTAATTTCATTTTCTATTTTTCTATTTTACTTTTAGACCATTCATCTCAATAGACTGGTTCAATAAATTGAACAACTTTGTGTATAGATGTATATTACATTTTTATTATTATTATTATTTTTTTTTACTTTAACATTTTATTTTATTGTATTTTAAGAATGTATTCTATTTTAATTTATTATTTTATATAAAATAAAATAATTGTATACAGAAATACTTTATATTTTATTTTGTATAAAATAAAAATACATTATTTCTGGACAGATAAGTACTGTTCTAGTTGCCAAAAGTTTAAAATGCCTTGTGTACTGTAGGTATAGTTCACCAAAAAATGAAGATTCTGTCATAATTTGCTCACCCTCATGTTGATCCAAACCTATATGAATTATTTTCTTCTGCTGAACACAAAAGAAGATATTTTAAAGAATGTGCCTAACCAAACAGTTGATGGTAGCCACTGACTTCCATAGTATTTGTTTCAATACTATTGAAGTCAGTTAGTTACCAACATTCTTCAAAATATCTTCTTTTGTGCTCAACAGAAGAAAGAAACTCATACATGTTTGAAACGACACAAGGGTGAGTAAATGATGACAGACTTTTAATTTTGGGGTGGACTATTCTTTAAGTAGCTCGAAAGCAGTTAGATACTTTATCAAAGGGTAGTTTGTCTGTATTTGAAATGCTATAAATAACGAGTAGCTTCCCCAACATTGGTGGGGCACCCACTGAATAGAGTTTGCTGTTTAGACTCCTGAAAAATGAATTTGTGATTCTTTGTGTATTTTGCAGCCCTATTGAGAGATCCCAGTCAGAGCATCATATCATTTATAAACTACTGAAGGGAGTCCACAGTCTGACCTCGCAGCTGGGCTCACAGGAGCTGAAACAGATTAGTACCGTCACCACCATCGAGACCTGGGACCGCGGACAGATCAGTGAGATATATACACACTCACAGTCACACTCTTAAAGAAACAGAGCACATACGCTCTTAACGGAATAGTTCAGCCAAAAATAAACATTTGCTGAAAATGTATGCCATCAAAGATGTAGATGAGTTTGTTTCAAAACCCGTATGACTGCATTTGTTATGTACTGTAGAAGTGTACTGTAACATTCTAGCCATTATTTTCAGTTTGATGGCCAAAACAGCATCATTCATGTATCATAAAAGTAGTTCATATGACTTACGTGCTATATTCAGAGTTTTCAGAAGAAATACAAGAGTGAGAAACTAAATGAAATTTAAGTAGTTATTGTTGTTAAATCACATGGCAGAGTTCTGTAATGTTATGTGTCAGGGATTGTCTTATTCCAAGATAATTTCTTCTATCATTTTTCATCCACCATTTGTGTTTTTGCACGATGGAAGATGGAAATCATCCATAAAAACACTCCACAACTGAATCGTGCTTCTTTAAAAGCTTACTATTTCTAGTTCAGCAGGTTTATCAGCTTCAGAACAGTTTATCCACAAATGAGAACATAATAGTGCTTATATACAGTATAGGCTTCATAAACAGTATTACTTCATTGTCTTTTTTCTGATCCAGAGCCTTGCAAACGTTTGGCTCAATCCCCAAAGAAGAAGATTCTCTCATCCAAAACTGTCAGTTCATATATTATATATCAGCGGCCTCATGCAACACAATCTATTAAGACAAATCGAACACATCTTTCATCGGCATCATCTTTCAGTCTCGCCTGTGAATATTGTCAAGTGTTTGGATGCGTTTCTAAAAGGTTGAGAGCCCAACCTGGCATGCGTGATTTTCTATCGACATGTTCATTCGTCTGCTAATCTGTGCTCAATAACAGCCATGTATTCTTTCAGGGCCACTAAGCAAAAACATAAAGGAAAGACAATTTGATGAAAGCATGATTCCGTGCCTCCACACCGATGGTTACCGTTTTGCAAACGTCTGGTGTTTTGGAGATGGAAATTTCTTTATTGATTCGTCTAGAAGGGCGGTAATGGCTGTGGTGTGTTGTAGGTCACAGATGGAGGGGCTTCGTTATGAACGCAAGTTTTAGCTGCAGATGATTACAGAGCATAAACACTGTGATTTGCTGTTGATAGGCGTCTGCGCCAGGCTGAAAAGTTTGCGTGTGAGGAGTGAGAGATGTTGTGGAGTGTTTTTACAAGTGTATGGAGAGTTTGCTTTCAGAGAGCAGTTTTTATCTCATTCAGATCTTTGTGTCAAGGTGATTTATTTGTATGAAGATATAGATATGACTGAAGCATATACAGCTTATTTCATAATGTGTGTGAAAATTCCTTAAAGGAATGAGTAAATCTATTTGTGTACTGTATATATGAAAGCGTATGTTATATGAAAGCGTATGAAAGTATATGAAAGTATATGTTGTTTGGGGGATGTTTTTATCAAAGAAATATGAATACAAGTGTAGTGCTTTTTTTTTAAGGAGTAGTTCATCCAAAAATAAATTTGTCATTATTAACTTTTAATTTTTTCCTTCTTAAAATCTGTATTTTTGCAGATTGTCTATATCACACTTTTGAATGCTGGCAAGCTCCAAAAAGTTATATACTGTAAATAAAATCATAAGTACAAAAAAAACATAAAATTGGTCCCGCATTCCAGTGTTTTTTAGCATTATTTACTGTATATACTATTAAAGTATATGTAGTAATTTTTTTAATTATTTGTTGAAGTTTCAGTAATTTAGGTACAGTATGTGGTTTTATAATGTTTATTAGTTATGAGTTTTTTCAATATTTCTATTTATTTTTATTTTACAGTTTTAGTATTAGTAATAGTACTTCATTTTTTTGTTGCCTGCCAATGCAACCTTCCTATTTTTTATTTATTTTTTTAAAGCTGAAGTCCGTAACTTTTTTTGGTTAAAAAAATATCCAAAATCAATATTTGAGCAAGTACATAACCAGCCAGTGTTCAAAACTATCGCCTTACTTTAGCCCGATTCACAACGGTTAGGTTATAATAATGTTTTCTAACTTGAGTGGTACGGGTAGGTTTTCGCAGGAGATTTCGAGCATGGCACTGCGTCATTACGTCACGTCTGTAAACATAAAGAAGTTGTCCCGGCTACTAGACTATCGCATGTGAGGATCCCGCAGGTGATGGAACATTTATAGGCTTTTCTCACAGCAGCTGGAATAATTAAATGTCAAAAAATCATTTTGATGGCGGATTGTAAACCAGAAAGGATTATATGAAACTGACATTAAATTATATTCCAGTTTTAAATGTGCTTCTGGTTACAGATAGCCTGGGATAACACAAGATTTGTATTTGAAAGACAACCAGTTGGAAGGGAGCATAGTTTGCTTTTTGGGTTAAAAGAATTTCTTAATATGAAATTCGAATGCTATGACAATTAGAGATTAGACTGTACAGAAATTGAAATCTACACGCTAATACACACTATACTCATTGTTACGCAATGCTGATGTTGTTAACATTAATAATTTGAGAATAAAGTATAACAATAATAATAATTTGCACGGTTTGATGTGATACGAGCTAATCAATCGTTAGATTAAATCACAATTGGTAGCGCGATTTATTGTAATGCAAGACGTAGGCTAGAATCTGTGATTACTAAATACAGGATTCACACCGGCGCGGTGACTGACAGACTGACACATGTTCACCTCAAAATATTAGATTCATCCACGCTGGAGCTGTGCCAGAGTACAAACCACGCAATAAAAATAATTCCGCAATGATCTGCAATTCCAGGTTTTCAAACAGAGATGGCGACAAAGAGGCAAAACTTATGGACTGCAGCTTTAAATAAAAGTAGTTTTAGTTATCAATAACTGTATTCCAGGTCATTGGAAACTGTACAATGAACATATGTGAGAAAGTTAGAAATTTAAGTCATTTGGAGTGACATATTGTAATGTTAAATAAATGATGGAAGAATTTTTTTGGGTGCACTTTCCCTTTACACATGAAATTCACTGCTCCACAGAGAACCGTTCATTTATATGCAGTTGTTTGGATTTAGCAAGAATTATCTCAGTCTTTTAGAACCCACCAGCATGCATTCATTTATACATTTACTCTTACTTAGGATGAGATGGGCTCCATAGTCAGTCTCTTGCCCACCTGCATAATGGGGTCAAGCGTTTTGACCTGAAACAGCTGAACTGAAACTGTTGAGTGGAGGGTTTTCTAATCGAGTGTGTCTTCTGCCATATTTATCTCTCCTTCTCTTTCTCTGATTACAGTTTTCGGACATAATGGATTTTACCTCGTTCTGAAGGGCTCAGTGAAACCGTTCAACCATGAAACCCTTAAAGAGGATCAGACAGTCTCTACGGTATAAATTATGCTACTTGGTTATCTGTTGTTGAGTTTAAATTGGCCTTTTGCTTTGCCTAACATTAAAAGTATTACCATTCCTACTTTGGCAATTGTTGCTGACGAGCATAATCTCTGTCAAGCTTTTGATCTTTTCTAATCTACAGTTAAGACCCGTTCACAGCCAGAATGAAAACTATAATGATAACTACATTAGCATCCACATCAATTGATCATCAAGGGCACTGCTGCAATCCAGATTTTGTAGTGCACAGTACACTTTAAAGTTGGATGAATGTTGATTGGCTGTCAATGTTTTTATTGTTCTTTAGAGTGAATCCTTTGGGTTGACTTGGTAAATTAATTCCACTTAACGTTTAGATTTAAACTAATTCCACTTAACATAATTTCACTTAATGTTGACATACTGTAGTGGTCACAGTTGTTCACAATAGGCCTATATTACTTAAGAATTTTGTAGAATAGTTATATTAAGTGCATAATTCAGCTGTTTCTTTAAACAAAAAGTCAGCAGATAACATTCATTGTAATGTGGAAATTTGTTCCATCCCACTGAAGACTATAAATATCTATTCAAGTGTTATGTCCAATAGTGAAGTTTGTCAAAAATATAAATGGTAACCAATGTGGTGCATCGTCATAAATAAGTAAATACAGCATTTTAAACGATATCTCTGAATTCTGGCCTCTTGAACACAACATTTTAAAAGGTTTTCATGCAGTGTACTGTATTTGGTGTCTTTGTTGATTTAGATTGCAGCTGGAGGTTCATTTGGATTCTGTGAACCTGTAAATGCGGTAGATGGAGGTGCCATCATCCAGTGTGTCATGACACTCGAGACCTGCGAGATTCTCAAAATACCTCGCTCTGGCTACGAGAAGCTAAAAAAGGTGCAGCAACGTGATGCTTCATGTAACACACAAGTGAAATTTACTTTGCAGACTAGAGACACACCAATATTTTATATTCTGGCCTATAATTGTTTTCATGTTATAGCTGATAAATGATAAATGACCAGTAATAAAATTCTGTAATATTTTGTCCAGTTAAATGACAAATAAAACACTAAAATTAGTTATTTTAAGTGCTACAAGTGAATTGAGCAATCACAACATTATACTGCACAGTATGAAAAATAAATACTCATTTTGAGATTGGCTAAAGATTACATTTTACAGTGTTATTAAAAGATTTGTTTAATATTAATATATCACATTACTATAATAATATAATCTTAATATTAATAATTTATTAATAACAAATGATTAATATTAAGATTGAATTTGAGCATTGGATGACAATCTAAATTAATAATATTAATATGTAACATTTATTAACAATATAATTTATTAATGTTTAACATTTATTATCAGTAAATTATTATTAGGGCTATTTAATATAGTATTTAATATTCATATTTTATTAACATTTAATATTATAATTATTTAATCATAATATTAATAAAGTATTATTAATAAATTATTTATATTAGGATTAAGTCTGAAAATTTGATGACATAATCATAATAATATTTATTAATATATGTATTGAGAATGTAATGTATTAATATTTAACATTATAATAATGTAATCTTAATATTAATACTTTATTATCAATACATTATTATTGAGATTAACTCTGAGCATTAGATGATAACAAAGATAATCTAAATAATTAATATTGAATATAAATGTTTTTATTAACAATACAATTCATTAATATGTAATATTATTACAATCCAATCCTAATATTAATAGGTTTATTATTATTATTATTATATTATAAGTTATTAATATTAGGATTAACTCTGAGCATTAGATGCTACTAAGATCATCTAAAAAAAGCAGAGGAAACGAGTATGCACGATTCAATTCTGAATTACTAGTTATTATTCGAAACAAGAAAAAAAAAAAACTTTGATACCAGCCAAAATCAATATGGTACAGATATATTGTGCATCCTTTTCTTGGTGTCCTAAAATGATTCCACCAATAAGACAATGTCTTCTATTGTTATTTGTAGGACATCTTGGCACGGGACCATGAAGTTAAAGTGTCTTTGATCCAGGGCTGCCAGCTGTACATTCACTGGCCAAAGCTTTCCATCAACCACCTGGTCGACGGCATGCAGCTAAAAACATTCCCTGCTAATCAAGGTAAGTGGGTGTCTTGATTGAATATGTGTTGTCACAATGAATCATGGCGGCGTCTCGCGCACTATAGTTTAGTTTTGTTCCGCTGACTGATGCTTAGCACCTGGACGGCATAATGGTTTTCCTCACTTAGTGCGACACTCAACACGTTTGCCCCTAAATAAATGTGTTTATGGGTGGAGAGCACTCGAATATGATTAGAGAAAAATACAAGCTGCTCCATTACCCGCACAGCTGACTTTAATTACCAGGACGTCTGCTTTTACACCTCATTTGGGAAATATTGAAGCCTAGAGATTCATTTAGGTGCATATGTTTATGTGTGTGTGTCATTGCAGGAGTGTCCAACGACTATTGCTCAAATTGAGTTTGCAGCTTGGATTTCACTAATGTTGAGCTTTAGCACGCAGGAAAAGACAGGTGTTCTCTTTTTTTTATGGACATGAATGGAACTGAATTGAACACAAAGTCTGGTGTGACTACCCTTTTAGCCTGTTCAGTCTCACTTCCTGTCCTGGAGCTGACAGGCGGGCATATGGTGTGCTGTGGTTGCTCTGAGATATTGGGCGGAGATCAGCTATCATGGCTGAAATCTTTATTTAGTTGCTGGAATCTCTACTCTTCCGTGGCTGTATCCCATTATCTCCATCCTCCCTCCAATTATACGTCTTCATTCGTATCTTCCTCTTTAATGAAAGGCTTCGGCTTTTAAGTCAATCTGTTTTCTTTAAAGACACTTTTAAGTGAGATCAATCCATGCTAGACCAGATCTTCGGACATGTGCGACCAATTAAATTCACAAATGGTTCATAGATTAGTTCACTGAAATATATTCCAGATTTTGATATGTCAGTCTGAAACCACACATTTGAAAATCTGACGATGTAAATGATTTATTGCCTGACTCTTATATATTTCAAATTAACATATATTTATAATATATTTATTCACTTTTACATATAATATTTAATACATACAGTCATGGCTAAAAATATGGGCACCCTTGGTAAATATGATCAAAGAAGGCAAAGATGTGAAAATTAATCTGCGTTGTTAATCCTTTTGATCTTTTATTTAAAAAAATCACAAAAATCTAACCTTTCATTGGATAATAAGAATTTAAAATGGGAGGAAATATCATTATGAAATAAATGTTTTTCTCTAATACACATTGGCCACAGTTAACGGCACCCTTTTAATCAATACTTTATGAAACCTCCATTTTCCAGTTTAACAGCTCTAAATGTTCTCCTATAATGCCTGATGAGGTTAGAGAACACCTGACAAGAGATCAGAGACAATTCCTTCATCCAGAATCACTCCAGACCCTTTAGATTCCCAGCTCCATGTTGGTGCTTCTTCTTTTCAGTTCACCACTCATTTTCTGCAGGGTTCAGGTCAGAGGACTGGAATGGCCAGCAGAAGCTTGGTTTTTGCTCAGTGACCCATTTTTGTGTTGTTTTGGAGGTTTGTGTTTGGATTATTGTACGGTTGGAAGATCCAAACATGGCCCATTATAAGATTATAAATCACTTATTGATTTTTTTTTTATCTGTTGGTATTTGATAGAATCCATGATGCCATGTGTCTAAACAAGATGTCCAGGACCTCCAGCAGAAATATAGCAGTAATATCAAAAGCACACAACATCAAAAATACAGCAGTATATTTCATTGTACACATGGGGTACTTTTTATCCCTGTGTTCACCAAACCCATCTTGAGTGTTTGCTGCTAAAAAGCTCATTTTTTTAGTTTCATCTGACCATAGAAGCCAGTCCCATTTGAAGTTCCAGTCGTGTCTGATAACTGAATATGCTGGAGTTTGTTTTTGTATGAGCTTGGAGAATTTTTCTTGAAACCCTCCCAAACAACATGTGGTGATGTAGGTGCTGTTTGACAATTTTTTTTTTTTCTTTCTTTTTTTTTTAAGGTTTTCTGACCCCGAGACTCAACAATTTTCTGCAATTCTCCAGCTGTGGTCCTTGGAGAGTCTTTAGCCACTCAAACTCTCCTTCTCACCGTGCATTAGGACGATATAGACACACGTCCTCTAGGTGGTTTCGTAACATTTTATGTTGATTGGAAATTCTTAATTATTGCCCTGATGGTGGAAATTGGAATTTTCACTGCTCTAGCTCTTTTCTTAAAGCCACTTCACTAATTTGTGAAGCTCAATTACCTTTTGCTGCACATCAGAAATATATTCTTTGATTTTTCTCATATTCTTCAGAGATATTTTACAAATAAGAATTTCTAGGGGTGCCAATAATTGTGTCCAACGTGTATTTGAGAAAAAAAACACATTTATTTTATAATGATATTTCCCCCCATTTTAAATTCCTATTATGCAATGAAAGGTTAGATTTTTGTGCATTTTTTTAATAAAAGATCAAACGCTATTATCGCGTTAACACATTAATTAATTAACGCCGACAATTATTTTATCATGCATTAACGCAGTTTATTATTATTATTATTATTATTTTGAAAGCCCGTTGCTCACTGGCTCTGAATTCAAATACAGACAAACCATGTCAAACAGGAGGGTTGGGATGTTGATCAGTACTGGCTTGGGTATCATCACACGTCTCAACCAATGAGAGCATTTGGGGTGGGTCTAAGACTGCAGCAGCGCTCACATGAACGCTCCAGATAAAATTATTTAGGCTAATCATCAACATTCACAAACCACTGTTCACTGTTATTTTAACAGAAAAGAATGCAACGAGCTCGTTATCACGACTTCATAAGTGGGAAATAGGAAGTTTCCGATAGCACGTGAAGACAGCAGAGAAGCACTCTCGCTCAGCACAGTGGAGTGCATGGTTTTGTTAACTTTGTGGTTTATTATTTTGAGTCGTTTGTGAAGCGGTGACACATGGCCTTCTCACAATATACTGTATATATGCAATCATGCTGCACGTATCAGAAGATCCGCCCCCACACACACACTACATGCGTACCGCGCTCGAGCGTGGCACGGAGTAATCACACTAGTCAAACGAACCAGTCAAACGCGCTCAGGCACATATAAGATTGCCTAGTGTGAGCACACCCTTATTCTTCCGCACACACGAGTCTCTACCCACACTCGCCCAAGTGTCGTCCCACGCCGCACTCTGTTGCGTTAGGTTTCGCAATGTGCAGATCTCTACTCGGAAGGTGCCTGTTATAATGTTATGATCGAGGCTCTGGACTCTGAGCATAACTTGTTTTTCTATAACAAACTATAAAATATTTTTTATAAAAACGTTAATGCACTGCCAGTGGCAAATAGCTTTGGATTTCAATTTAATTTGATTACATTAATGTTATAAGTTGAGATTTACAAGAAATATTTGAACTGCTACTATGTAAAAGGAATACTGCTGTCAAAAAAAAAATAACTTATTTGTTTAAAGAGTTTGCAAACCAAATGTTATTGCACTTTTGTTCATATAGCAGTACTTTTAAATGAAAAAAATGCACAATACACTACTTTTGAATTCATTACTGAATTTTGTGCATAACAATGTCATTAATCATGATTAATTGCAGAAAATCATGTGATTAATCGCGATTTAAAAATGTAATTGTTGCCCAGCACTATCATATATGTATATGTGTGTGTATGTATATATCAAATATCTTATATGTTGTGTTAAATAGACACCCCTAAAATATATGTAATGTAATATTTTTTATAAAATTCTGTATTTTCCATTATTTTCTGGATTCCATTTTAATGATTTCATTACATTTTAATAATCAAAAGCATCTCTAATTAATTGATTTCATAAATAATTAATTCATGTATTTATTTATTTATTATTATTATTATTTTTTTTTTAAATAAATACTGTGTTGTGTATTTACATTCATCTGGTAAATATTCCTTGTAAAATAGTGTTTTACTTATAATTTTATTAATAGTAGTATCATTACATTAAGTAATATTTCTGTCACAGTTTCTTCAAGTTAAGCCAAAATTTAATTTTGACGGGTTGCTGTGAAAATCTTTACGTTTCTGTTTGAATATGATATGATGATAGTTTTTCTCAAAAGAAGTGGTAAATGCTCATGGAGTGACTCTCAGAGCAGTTCTAGAGATTATGTTCATGTGTTCATGAGACCACAGAGGATGAAAACACAGTGAACGTCACGTGTGCTCCAGTATGTGTGTAGTAAACTAAACTGCGTGTCTGAGCCATTCATTCACACAGAGACACGCAGAACATGCAGGATTTATATTTAAATGGTACTTTTGTGGCTTAATATTCACAGACACTAGTCTATATTGCATTTTGATTACTTGCACAGCTATTAATAAACAAGACCCAATGTGACTGTGCTGGGGTTTTGTTCTTTGCAGAATGAAACCTGGGTGTATGTATGAGCGCTGACAGTTTATCCGGCTCGGCTGAGGGTTGGGCTCTCATATCATAGCTGCTCTTTATCAGAGAGACGGAGAGAGAGACCTATGGAACGAGATGTGATTAGAGAGACAGACAGGTGTGTGGGAGAGGAGATTGATTGGTTCTTATCTGAGTGTGCAGCCGACAGCTGATGGATGGGGCGAGAGCCCTGATCATTTCAGATGGCAGAGGGGTGGCTATTCTTGAACCAACTTCATCAGAAAACGCTGTATTTCCTCCAACAGCCGTCATCATCATAGACAGTAGGCATAAAAAACACTAGGGCTGTCAATTGATTACAGATTATTCTTAAATAAATATGTGCTGATTTATTAAATAAAATAACTGAGAATAATGGCATGTCAATATTCGCTGAGAAAAGCCTAAAATGAATATAATTCAAAGACATTGTTGTGGAAGATGAGTAATTAATTGACAGACTTTAAAAAGTGGCTCTAGAATTCAATAAATTGACATTTTTCGGTGTTGCTTTATGCTTCATTATTCTTCATTCTCTCATGAAAAGTTAAAAATGTTAAAACAGAAAACTTATATTTTGTTGTAATGTTATATTTTTATATTAATATTAATAATTTTGTATTTGTTTTACATTTTGTAGAATAGTATTATTAATATAATTTTTTTAATATTTATTACATTATTTTTCTATATTTATTTGTAATCATACTAAATTCTATTAAATTGATAGCCCTAGTCATCATACTACAATGCACTTGTGTGGTATGAGCCATTCTTTAGTAATATTTTATATTTTAGTCTTTTTTAGTTTATTTCACAGATCAAGGTATTTTTAAAGCTCAATGGAGGCACTGTTTGTTGAGTCTTGTGTGATTATGTGTGTGTGTTTGTGTGTGTGTGGTATTTCCTACATTATGGGGACCATATGTCCCCACAAGTATAGTAATACCAGTAAATGTTGACCTTGTGATGACATTTTTGGTCCCCATGAGGAAACAAACTTTTTGAAAAAGTTTTGTGTGATGGGTAGGTTTAGGGTTAGTGTAAGTGGATAGAAAATACAGTGTTTGTACAATATAAAAACCTTTACGCTCATGGAATTTCCCCATCAAAAAATGGTAACCCAGCGTGCGTGCGTGTGTGTGTGTGTGTGTGTGTTTGGAGGTGATGGCGTATTGTGAAGTCATGCATTCTATGCTTACATTGCACACTGTTCAGCACCTTGGATAGCAGCACAACATGTGAACACAACTAACAGGTGTGAGAATAACTCATGTGAACTTGATGGACTCATTGAGTGCTAGTCCCAGTCCCAGTTCGGAGATTAGTAAGAGCAGGAAAATCCTGATGGCTTTTCCCTTTGTATGACTCTTACAGACCAAACTTGACCGCCTAACAACCCGTGACCGCCCTGCCTCACCAAAGCCACTGTCCTCATTTGAACTTCCTCCCGACCGTGATGCATAACCCAGCAGCCTTGATCCAGAGACCACTGCACTTCCCTTCGGCTGTCCTTAGCTGTAAACTTCAAACCATTAACACTCTCCTTTCCATTATGCACCAAGGCATTTTTTTATTAAGTTAAAAACTGTAATATTAAAAAATAGTATTACAACTTAAAATAACTGTTTCTATTTTAATATTTTTTTAAAATGTAATTTATTCCTGTGGTTTCAAAGATGAAATTTCAGCATCATTACTCCAGTCTTCAGTGTCACATGATCCTTATGCAGCTTAATATTTTTCTGGAAACCACAATACATCTTTTGTAACATTATAAATGTCTTTACTGTCACTTTTGATTAATTTAATGCATCTTTGCTTAATAAAAGTATTCAGTCATTTTTTTTATGATGACATTAATACTTCATTTTTTCCTTTAAATTATACATACGTTGCTGCATAATACATTTATATAAAAACAATATAATATTTATTGTGTTGTTCAGAATTATTTGTCACCATTTTGTTTCTGTAGTAAATATTTCTCGTTTTAAAGATATTTACATATTTTTCTGGAAACAAGTGAACAAAATAGCGTGAATCATTTGAGTCATATTATGACCACTGTACAGTATGTATTTTTTGGTGTAAAGAGGACAATGATCCAGAGTGGAGAACATTTACTGGGCATGATGGGTAAAGTGTAAACAGATGTTTATTGATGCATCTCCGAAATATTTACAGTTGCATCATCTGATTTTGGCTCACTGTAAGAAAGGTCTCAGTTGTCATTCTCCCTTCTTCTCCAGTCTTTTTCTGTTTCTCCAAACATCACTGAAGATCAGAAGTGATGTCCCTGCTCCATTAGTTCACCAGTCTGTGGCTACTCAAGACGTCTCAGTTTGCCCCTCCAGAGACATGAGCTGTAAACTCAAATATCTTCTGTTCTCCAGCAGGATTATGCCAAACAAAAGCCTGTTTTCTCCAGCGCTGGCTTGCGTCACCCCGCGTTCACAGCTGTCCTGTTCTCATTCACTCTGGCCTGGACTGCCACCCTTAGGCTATGAATCCAGTCTGGTCCAGGTTTTTCTAGCCATCTTACTTTCTATCATGTCCCATGGTTGGACTTGCAGTCCAAATATCCAGTCCAGCATGACTGTTTTTGATTATCTGAGCAGAAGTTTACTGATCTGTTACTGTTTGGCCCACCCAGCCAGACAGAATATGGCGTCAATGTTTATGGTAACATTTAACCACCCAGAACACAAATTCATTTCTTTCTTTAATAGAGATCTTCTGCCATTGGCTTCTGCTTTAATCATAGGGTTTAAAAAAATACAATAAAAACAATTTAAAATATCTGTTTTCTATTTGAATATATTTAAAAATGTAGTTTATTCGTGTGATGCAAAACTCTTCAGTGCCTTAATGAATTTTGAATGGTAGTTTGTGTGTATATATATATATATATATATATATATATATGTATATTTTCCATATATTTCTAGGGCTGGTTCACACACAATGATTTTTTTTTTTTCATTCCACTTTGCTACTTTTCCATTTTTCTTTTCTATGTAAACTTGCTAGGTGGACATCTTTGACCATTGCGCTTCCCTCTCCAGTCTTTTGCAGCGTCTCAAACAATGACTTCTAAGTTAAAAGAAGTTCATCTTTTAAAAACATATCTCAAGACCTTGCATTTTTTTTCCTCACCATTCCATTGCAGACATCTTGTGTTCTTGTGCATTACCATTCTGATACACGGACTTGTAGTCAACCCTGTATTATGCGTTATTCCTCTTCTTCTGTAGATTCTGTTTCTGGTTCTAACATATATGGCTGAAGTAATCCGATATTGGCACTAGTCATTGTGAAGTCTTTCCTACTTCAGTTAAGCATGTGAAAGTGGAGCAGGTCCAATGGTGGTAGGTGAGACTAGTTTGCATATTCATGGTTCTGCATATACTAAATGATATAAGAGAGTAGAGTTACAGTATCTCACACAAGTGAGTACACCCCTCACATTTTTGTAAATATTTTATTATATCTCTTCATGTGACAACACTGAAGAAATGACACTTTGCTACAATGTAAAGTAGTGAGTGTACAGCTTGTATAACAGTGTAAATTTGCTGTCTCCTCAAAATAACTCAACACATAGCCATTAATGTCTAAACCGCTGGCCACGAAAGTGAGTACACCCCTAAGTGAAAGTGTCCAAATTGGGCCCAAAGTGTCAATATTTTGTGTGGCCACCATTATTTTCTAGCACTGCCTTAACCCTCTTGGGCATGGAGATCACCAGAGCTTCACAGGTTGCCACTGGAGTCCTCTTCCACTCCTCCATGATGACATCACGGGGCTGGTGGATGTTAGAGAACTTGCGCTCCTCCACCTTCTGTTTGAGGATGCCCCACAGATGCTCAATGGGGTTTAGGTCTAGAGACATGCTTGACCAGTCCATCACCTTTACCCTCATCTTCTTTAGCAAGGCAGTGGTCGTCTTGGAGGTGTGTTTGGGGTCGTTATCATGTTGGAATACTGCCCTGTGGCCCAGTCTCCGAAGGGAGGGGATCATGCTCTGCTTCAGTATGTCACAGTATATGTTGGCATTCATGGTTCCCTCAATGAACTGTAGCTCCCCAGTGCCTGCAGAACTCATGCAAGACACACTTGTCTTTGTACTCCTCACCTGGTTGCCGCCACACACGCTTGACACCATCTGAACCAAATAAGTTTATCTTGGTCTCATCAGACCACAGGACATGGTTCCAGTAACCATGGTTCTTCAACCTCTGCAGCAATGCTGACAGCACTCATACGTCTATTTCCCAAACACAACCTCTGGATATGACGCTGAGCACGTGCACTCAACTTCTTTGGTCGACCATGGCGAGGCCTGTTCTGGATGGAACCTGTCCTGTTAAACCGCTGTATGGTCTTGGCCACCGTGCTGAAGCTCAGTTTCAGGGTCTTGGCAATCTTCTTATAGCCTACGCCATCTTTATGTAGAGCAACAATTCTTTTTTTCAGATGCTCAGAGAGTTCTTTGCCATGAGGTGCCATGTTGAACTTCCAGTGACCAGTATGAGAGAGTGAGAGCGATAACACCAAATTTAAAACACCTGCTCCCCATTCACACCTGAGACCTTGTAACACTAACGAGTCACATGACACTGGGGAGAGAAAATGGCTAATTGGGCCCAATTTGGACATTTTCACTTAGGGGTGTACTCACTTTTGTGGCCAGCGGTTTAGACGTTAATGGCTGTGTGTTGAGTTATTTTGAGGGGACAGCAAATTTACACTGTTATACAAGCTGTACACTCACTACTTTACATTGTAGCAAAGTGTCATTTCTTCAGTGTTGTCACATGAAAAGATATAATAAAGTATTTACAAAAATGTGAGGGGTGTACTCACTTCTGTGAGATACTGTATATTCAAGCCACTATAAGGTAAGAAGCAATTTTCACAGGAAATAAACATTTAAATACATCATTCTGATTATCCAGGGGTTCTGTAGGTCTTAAAAAGCGTAAATTGCCCTTCCACAAATTAAGGCCTAAAAAGGTCTTATAAGAACAAAAAGTCTTAAATTCATAAGGTCATGGCATTAAATAATGCCTGTGCTGCGAAAATATGTATCTTCCTCTGTATTTTTTTGTTTTCCAATGCAAATATGTAAGATACAGTTACCTGAGATGCAAACTGAACATATGAAATTGTACAAAATTAAGTGAGTTTGTTTAAAACAAGAACAAATATCTGCCAATGGGGAATGAAAACTTGTTTTCTCTTTGGATTAAGTTGATTATCTTAGCTCATTGGTAGATATTTTCTTATTTTAATCATGAGCTCACTTTGTTTCAATCAATTTCTTATAAAACAACACTTTTTTTTAATCATCTTTTCATCTTGTAATTGTATCTTGATTTAAGAGTCTTTAAAAATTTTGCGCTGGAAAACAGGATAAATTACTGAACAAGAACAGCAGTTTTTTTGCTATTTCCATTTTCCATATTTTAGTGTTTGGGAATAGAGCAATTTAAGCCGCATTCTTTATCTTTTTTTTCTTTATCTTTATTTTGTAAAATAAAAAAAATAATAAAAATGATTGGATATCTTTTGGAAGATGTAATTTCAAACTTTGAAGCTTTTGCTTACAAGACATTTACATTTAGAGATCATATTGATGTATTGTGTTCCATTCTATTTTTTTAAAGGTGCCATAGAATGGAAAACTGTATTTACCTTGGCATAGTTGAATAATAACAGTTCTGTACATGGAAATGACATACCGTGAGCCTCAAACACCATTGTTTCCTCCTTATGTAAATCTTGTGAATGCAAAAGACCACTGAAAAATAGGCGAATCAGAACATAACACCGACTGTGATGTTACAGTCAGGATCACTAATAAACCCTGCCAAAGATCTGTCAAAGATGAGTTTTAAGGGATACAATTAGTGACTGAAGGGGGACTTGCATAGAAAATGCATAGAACTGGATTGTAGATCTGGGCCCGTATGTATAAAACTTCTCAGAAATGCTCTTAAGAATAGTTTTAAGCTTTGACTTAAGTGTCAAAAAATTCTTAGTAAAAAGTAGGACTTTTCTAAGAGTAGGAGACTTTTATAAAGAAGCTAAAAGCAACTTTCAGTAAAGTCTAAGACTGATTCTTAAGTGTTGACTGAGGTGACACTTAAGAGTGAACTAAGGACTACAATGATGTCAACACAAAATGGCTGACCTCAACCTCTGAATCAGCCAATAGTGAGCCTGCTCATGTAAAGTCACAGCAGCACAACACCAATCATTCAATGTAACTATAATAAAATCATTTAATTAAGACACTGAAATATTTTAATATTTCAATGTATTTTTTAAATGCTTTGCATTGTGCTAAATGATCACAAATTATTACTGATGCTTTGTTTTCTATTGGTATGTCATGAGTTCCATCAGTGGCTCCAACAACTCCAGAAAAGCCCACAATCCTCATAAAAGTGGCTTGTTTTTGCAATATTGTTTGGCGGTCAGTTGGAAAGTCAATAAACTGCCATATAGTAGTGGCCAAAGTGATGTCCGGCCTAGGAAATTTGACATCTTCACCCTTAATTAAAAAAAAAAAATGTGCAAGATTTTGTAAGCATATTGCAGTTGCTTAGAGTCAGTTGTTTTATTTGTGATAATAATGCAATGAAACATGCCAAATTGTGCGGTCATAATTTTTGGCCATGCTGTCATACAAATAAATTATGAACACATGCAAAAACAAGAGGACCAATGAAATGTAAATAACTTATGTTGTAGTCAGTGTGCCAATGTTGCCAATTTAGTGATTTTGTCACTAGATTTAGTGACTTCCTCACTCCTTTAGAGATTTTTTTCAAAAGCCTAGCAACAAAATCAATTTCTTGGACAAACCTTATCTACATTCCGAGACTCTCCCATGACGTCATAAAGGCGAGTTCACTGATCGATATTTATATTTTTATAGATTAGTGAACTCACCTTTATGATGTCATGGGAGAGTCTCACCTTTATATAGTCATCTAGCAACATTAAGTGACCAGTTTTAGCTACTTTCAGTTGAAAGCAGTTGACAGCACTGTTCTTTTGTATTTTAATGGTTTAAGTGCAATGTGGGGTCATAAAAAAAAAAAAAAAAAAAAAATCCTCAAATCACGGTTGTGTTTGGTGGGGTTAGTGCCACAATATGTAAGACCATTTTTCATTTTGCATTTTTCCAATTTTCCAGCCCAAAACTTTTAATTACTGCTTTCATTTCTGCAGTTAGAGCATTGCATTGTTGAGTGGAAGAGGTTATTAAATTTCTTACTTATTTCTTACAGTTTCAACAACAAAAAAAAACTTTTTGATCTTGACAATCAAGTTTGTATCGTTTTATCAACTCCACATTATCATATAAGTCCAATATGTCATATTTTCACTGGAAAGTGTTTGTCTCCTCCTCTTTGCTGCCATCCTGTTACTCCTAACTAGGTTAGGAGGCCTCTTCAGCTCTCTTAAATAATTTAGGAGCTGAGACCTAGTCTTAACACTTTATGAACCACTTTTATTCTTAAGTCTAGGAATAAGAATAAAATTACGTCATTCTTAGAATTTTGACACACTTAGGACTAAAATTTTACTTTCGGCTTTATGCATACGGCCCCAGATGCATAGTAAACGGTCAATGAATTCAAAGGCTATATGGGCCATTGATAGTGAACTAAGAAAAAACAAACACTGAATAGTTCTCACAGACCATTAAAAAAATATAAAATTCTGTGTTTTGGTTCTAATCACTATGGGATTTTTAAACTAATATTGCTATAGAAGATTGAAAATCTACCGTCAGAAGAGTATCGTTACGTAAGAGTAACATTTTTATGCTGTTCCACGACTCTAATTGTGTTGTGCAGTACAGAAATGCAGAACTCTGGATGTTAATGCCCTGCGGGAGGAGGAGTGACTGCGGTGTGTTCATCTAAGAAGACAAACGACGTGTACCAGAGCCTGCTGTGATTTCCCAAGTGATCCGGACATTTGCTTTTTAATGGCTTGCGAAGACATGCGGAGCAGGCGAATAATATAGTAACGACAGTTTTGCTCCAAAAAGAGGGAGAGTGTGAGAGATGAGATTAAAACTGGCTTTTGAAACACTGCTTCCTCCTGCCTCTAACGCTTCTGGAGCAGAGGCCTGGCTTCTGTCACTGGCCAGACAAATGGACTCTGCTTGTCCCGCTCGCTGCTTCACAGAGATGGGATTTACCTGTCAAGGCTGATATACAGTGTTTCCCCCTGATGTTAAAGGCTCACTGTAAATCAATTTAATCCTCACCTCCACAAACCAACCTCAGGTTTGTCACAATAAGAAATAATCCACCACTTTTGGGGCTGCTGCCAAAACATAGATTACTTTTGTCGTAAACAGTCTACATCTTTTTTTCTCATTCTCTCCTGCCTGGGTCACTTCTGGTCTACATTCAGATGCATTTATTATGGCGGGGAATGCCTTGCTTTTGCGTGGCACCTGATGCAATGAGCGACAAACAGTTGAAACATTGATTTATATAAACAGAGTTCAGAATGAAATACTAGTGTACTGATTGCTACACACAAACGAAATTGCATGTAAAACAGTTTTTTTTTTTATTATTATTATTAATCTTATTACATTTTATGTTTATTTCACCAAACA